>NW_018404837.1:105588-105729 GCF_002113885.1 Mizuhopecten yessoensis | reverse complement strand
TACTGAAACAAATTGTAAGTAATCATATCAGTTTAAGTATTGATTAAATCTTACATTAAACCGGGTATGTTTTCATAATTATTCGAATATGCAACTACAATTGTAATTTTGGAAATATAGACAATTGTTTTGCTCATACAG
>NW_018404837.1:101560-101636 GCF_002113885.1 Mizuhopecten yessoensis | reverse complement strand
GTCACATCAACAGAAACGTATATCTACCAGATACTATATAGGTCAATGTACATGGTGTGTTCCACATCAAGTGAAA
>NW_018404837.1:100020-100420 GCF_002113885.1 Mizuhopecten yessoensis | reverse complement strand
TGTGTCACATCAAGAAACAGTTATATTTACTAGATATATATAGGTCAGTGTTCATGGTGTTTGTCATATCAAGTGAAAGCTATATCTACCAGATACAATATAAGTCAGTGTACATGGTGTGTATCACATTAAAGGAAAGTAATATCTACCAGATAATATATAGGTCAGTGTACATGGTGTGTGTCACATCAAGTGAAAGTAATATCTACCAGATGATATATAGGTCAGTGTTCATGGTGTGTATCACATCAAAAAAAAAAATACCTACCAAATAATATACAGGTCAGTGTTCATGGTGTGTGTCACATCAAGAAAAAGTTATATCTACCAGATGATATATAGGTCAGTGTTCATGGTGTGTGTCATATCAACGGAAAGTGATATCTGCCAGATAATATAC
>NW_018404837.1:2573-99336 GCF_002113885.1 Mizuhopecten yessoensis | reverse complement strand
ATATCTACCAGATAATATACAGGTCAGTGTACATGGTGTGTGTCACATCAAGTGAAAGTAATATCTACCAGTTAATATACAGGTCAGTGTACATGGTGTGTGTCACATCAAGTTAAAGTAATATCTACCAGATACTATACAGGTCAGTGCATATGGTGTGTGTCACTTCAAGTAAAATTAATATCTACTAGATACTATATAGGTCAGTGTTCATCGTGTGTGTCACATCAACAGAAAGTGATATCTTCCAGATACTATACAGGTCAGTGTATATGGTGTGTGTCACATCAAGTTAAAGTTTTATCTACAAGTTAATATACAGGTCAGTGTATATGGTGTGTGTCACATCAAGAAACAGTTATATTTACTAGATATATATAGGTTAGCGTTCATGGTGAGTGTCACACCAAGTTAAACATTACATTATGGGAGGAGCGGGGAGGGGGGGGCATGTGTGTGTGTGTATCACGTTTAGTAAAAGGTCAGCGTGACCTACATTTTGACATCTGACCTTTATTTTGAGCACATATCCCATATTATTTCACGTTTGATCATTAAAGTTGGTATGCGGTATAGAACTCTGGAAGGCGGGGTGACACGTAAACAGGTTATCATCATTAGTTTAGCACTTGGGAATCTTGGCAATGTGCTGCAATCTTGTTGGTATTTGAAACATTCTCGAATTTATCAACTGTTGAGAGTTTCTATGATGTAGTTGACATCAAACTTCATGAAAATCTGCTCCTTATAAATGGCGACACCTCCTTAAGATCATGATCTTACGGGTACGAGGAATATTAGGGTATTTTGTAAGAACTTACCCACTATTATCTCGGTCAAGGAACATAGTACGATGACGGTAACCAAAATGAATTTCACAGAGCGTGCGAGGTACATCTTGTAGATCTGAAAAAAGGTAACAACATGCATGACAATACTAATAAAAGCTGGAATTATCATATTGTATCAATTGTGTGATGAAATTAAAACTGGAACAGACGTGAGGACGAGGTTCATTTATATAGTACCCTATCAGGCGTAGGTGGCAATCGATATTGTCACCAGCGTTAATATAACCGGTATAGGATCTCCAGTCTATTAGATTTTATATATATTTAATACTCACGGAAGTAAATGTATGAAAATTCAATTTTTTAACATCGTGGGTGACATTAAGCGTCAATCGATCGAAAAATTACGCCATTTTGAAATCAGTCGTTGTCTATGGAACGTGCAGCTTGTACATTGTATATAGCTCTCGCAATTATTTGCTTGCCCTGCATTTTCGATTGGCTGATATTGATCCTTTCTATGATCACAGCATATTCCCACGGGAAATATTTAATATATCTATTTCAGACAGTTGGATATCCATGTTAGACAGCAATAAACATACAAAAAAAGAAAGATCTGTTAATATTGTCCGATCGTGTTCATTTTATCATCAGTATCTTAAACATGTTTCTATTAACTTGTACAAAACCCGACAGATTACTTTTCAGAACATCAACAGGAAGTTGTAGGGCAATGAAGAAAGGTTCAACAGTGTAAAACTTGGGCCAGATGTTGAAGAATAGGAACAAATGATGTATATAGTTGACATAACGTTTTAGTAATACAAAGGAAGTATGTTTATAAATAAATCTCTGGAGAAGGTATACAGGATATATGGAGAGAGATAAGACAGTCAATCTGTAAAAAAAAAAAGGGTAGACAGAATATCTGTAGCGAGAGTAGACAGTAAATATGTAGAGAGAGTAGACAGTTTATCTGTAGAGAGGGTAGACAGTAAATATGTAGAGAGGGTAGACAGTAAATATGTAGAGAGAGAGTAGACAGTTTATCTGTAGAGAGGGTAGACAGTTAGTCTGTAGAGAGGGTAGACAGTAAATATGTAGAGAGATAGTAGACAGAACATTTGTAGAGAGAGAGTAGACAGTAAACCAGTAGATAGAAGACGGTAAATATTTAGAGAGGGTAGATAGTAAACCTTTAGAGAGGGTAGATAGTTACTCTGTAGAGAGGGTAGATAGAAAATATTAAGTCAGGATAGACAGTTACTATGTAGAGAGATTAGACAGTAAATCTGTAGAGAGGGTAGACAGTAAATCTGTAGAGAGGTTAGACAGTAAATCTGTAGAGAGGGTAGACAGTAAATATGTAGAGAGAGTAGACAGTTTATCTGTAGTGAGGGTAGACAGTACATCTGTAGAGAGGGTAGACAGTAAATATGTAGAGAGAGAGTAGACAGTTTATCTGTAGAGAGGGTAGACAGTAAGTCTGTAGAGAGGGTAGACAGTAAATCTTTAGAGAGATAGTAGACAGAACATTTGTAGAGAGAGAGTAGACAGTAAATCAGTGGACAGAAGACGGTAAATATGTAGAGAGGGTAGATAGTAAATCTGTCGAGAGGGTAGACAGTAAATATGTAGAGAGGGTAGACAGTAAATATGAAGGGAAAGTAAACAGAACATATGTAGAGAGTAGACAATAAATATGTAGAGATTGTAGACAGTATATATGTAGAGAGAGTAGACAGTAAATATGTAGAGAGGGTAGATAGTAAATCTTTAGAGAGGGTAGATAGTTACTCTGTAGAGAGGGAAGATAGAATATATTAAGTGAGGATAGACAGTTAATATGTAGAGAGATTAGACAGTAAATCTAAAGAGAGGGTAGACAGTAAATCTGAAGAGAGGATAGACAGAAAACATGTAGAGAGGGTAGACAGTAAATATGTAAAGAGGTAGATAGTAAATCTATAGAGAGGGTAGATAGTAAATCTTTAGAGAGGGTAGATAGTTACTCTGTAGAGAGGGTAGATAGTAAATATTCAGAGAGAATAGAAAGGTAATATGTAGAGAGATTAGACAGTTAATATGTAGAGAGGGTAGATAGTAAATCTGCAGAGAAGATAGACAGAAAATATGTAGAGAGGGTAGACAGTAAATATGAAGGGAAAGTAAACAGAACATATGTAGAGAGTAGACAATAAATATGTAGAGATTGTAGACAGTATATATGTAGAGAGAGTAGACAGTATATATGTAGAGAGAGTAGACAGTAAATCTGTAGAGAGGGTAGACAGCAAATCTGTTTTGAGAGTAGACAGTATATATGTAGAGAGAGTAGACAGTAAATCTGTAGAGAGGGTAGACAGCAAATCTGTAGAGAGGGTAGACAGTAAATATGTAAAGAAGGTAGACAGTAAATCTGTAGAGAGGGTAGACAGTCAATCTGTAGAGGGAAGATAGTAAAAATGTAGAGAGGATAGACAATGAATCTGTACAGAGAGTAGACAGTAAATCTGTAGAAAGATTAGACAGTAAATATGTAGAGAAAGCAGACAATAAATCTGTACAGAGAGTAGACAGTAAATCTGTAAAGAAGGTAGACAGTCAATCTGTAGAGAGGGTAGATAGTAAATCTGTAGAGAGGGTAGACAGTCAATCTGTAGAGGGAAGATAGTAAAAATGTAGAGAGGGAAGATAGTAAAAATGTAGAGAGGGAAGATAGTAAAACTGTATAGAGGGTAGATAGTAAATCTGTTTAGAGGGTTAATAGTAAATCGGTAGAGAGGGTAGATAGTAAATATGTAGAGAGGATAGACAGAAAATATTTAGAGAGGGCAGACAGTAAATCTGTAGAGAGAGTAGACAGTAAATCTGTAGAGAGGATAGACAGAAAATATGTAGAGAGGGTAGACAGTAAATATGTAGAGAGGGTAGACAGTAAATCTGTAGAGAGGGTAGACAGTATATCTGTAGAGAGAGTAGACAGTAAATATGTTGAGACAGTAGACAGCAAATCTGTTTTGAGAGTAGACAGAATATATGTAGATGTAGAGAGGGTAGACAGAATATGTGTAGAGAGGGTACAGAGTACATATGTAGAGAGGGTAGATAGTCAATCTGTAAAGAAGGTAGACAGTAAATATGTAGAGAGGGTAGACAGTAAATCTGTAGCAAGAGTAGACAGTCAATCTGTAGAGAGAGTAGACAGTAAATCTGTAGAGAGGGTAGACAGTAAATATGTAGCAAGAGTAGACAGTCAATCTGTAGAGATAGTAGACAGTAAATCTGTAGAGAGGGTAGACAGTAAATATGTTTTGAGAGTAGACAGAATATATGTAGATGTAGAGAGGGTAGACAGAATATGTGTAGAGAGGGTACACTGTACATCTGTAGAGAGGGTAGATAGTCAATCTGTAAAGAAGGTAGACAGTAAATATGTAGAGAGGGTAGAAAGTAAATCTGTAGAGAGGGTAGACAGTCAATCTGTAGAGAGAATAGACAGTAAATCTGTAGAGAGAGTAGACAGTAAATCTAGAGAGAGAGAAGACAGTAAATATGTAGAGAGAGTAGACGGTATATCTGTAGAGAGGATATACAGTAAATCTGTAGAGAGGATAGACAGTAAATCTGTAGAGAGAGTGGACAGTAAATATATATATGTAGAGAGGGTAGATAGTAAATATGTAAAGAAAGTACACAGAATATCTGTAGAGAGAGTAGACCGTATATCTGAAGAGAGAGATAATAGACAATATATCTTTAGAGAGGATAAACAGAAAAGTTGTAGAGAGGTTCGACAGTAAGTCTGTAGAAAGGATAGACAGTAAATATGTAGAGAGGGTATACAGTATATCTGTAGAGAGAGTAGACAGTAAATCTAAAGAGTGAGTAGACAGTAAATATGTAGAGAGAATAGACAATAAATCTGCAGAGAGATAGTAGACAAAACATTTGTAGAGAGAGAGTAGGCAGTAAATCAGTAGATAGAAAATATTTAGAGAGGGCAGACAGTAAATCTGTAGAGAGAGTAGACAGTAAATCTGTAGAGAGGGTAGACAGCAAATCTGTAGAGAGGGTAGACAGTAAATATGTAGAGAGTGTAGACAGTAAATCTGTAGAGAGGATAGACAGTAAATCTGTAGAGAGAGTAGACAGTAAATATGTAGAGAGGATAGACAGAAAATATGTAGAGAGGGTAGACAGTAAATATGTAGAGAGTGTAGACAGTAAATCTGTAGAGAGGATAGACAGTAAATAAGTAGATAGTTTAGAAGTAGACAGTAAATCTGTAGAGAGGGTAGACAGTAAATATGTAGAGAGGGTAGACAGTAAATCTGGAGAGAGGGTAGACAGTAAATCTGTAGAGAGGATAGACAGTAAATAAGTAGATAGTTTAGACAGAAAATCTGTAGAGCGTGTAGATGGTAAATATGTAGTGAGGGAGTAGACAGTTAATCTGAGGGTAGACAGTAAATATGTAGAGAGGGTAGACAGTAAATCTCTAGAGACAGTAGACAGCAAATCTGTAGAGAGGGTAGACAGTAAATATGTAGAGAGGGTAGACAGTAAATATGTAGAGAGGGTAGACAGTAAATCTCTAGAGACAGTAGACAGCAAATCTGTAGAGAGGGTAGACAGTAAATATGTAGAGAGGGTAGACAGTAAATCTCTAGAGACAGTAGACAGCAAATCTGTAGAGAGGGTAGACAGTAAATATGTAGAGAGTGTAGACAGTAAATCTGTAGAGAGGATAGACAGTAAATCTGTAGAGAGGATAGACAGTAAATCTGTAGAGAGAGTAGACAGTAAATCTGTAGAGAGGGTAGACAGCAAATCTGTAGAGAGGGTAGACAGTAAATATGTAGAGAGGGTAGACAGTAAATCTCTAGAGACAGTAGACAGCAAATCTGTAGAGAGGGTAGACAGTAAATATGTAGAGAGGGTAGACAGTAAATATGTAGAGAGGGTAGACAGTAAATCTGGAGAGAGGGTAGACAGTAAATCTGTAGAGAGGATAGACAGAAAATATGTAGAGAGGGTAGACAGTAAATCTGTAGAGAGTATAGACAGAAAATATGTAGATAGGGTAGACAGTAAATCTGTAGAGAGAGTAGACAGTAAATCTGTAGAGAGGGTAGACAGTAAATATGTAGAGAGTGTAGACAGTAAATCTGTAGAGAGGATAGACAGTAAATAAGTAGACAGTTTAGACAGAAAATCTGTAGAGCGTGTAGATGGTAAATATGTAGTGAGGGAGTAGACAGTTAATCTGTAGAGAGGGTAGACAGCAAATATGTAGAGAGGGTATACAGTGAATCTGTAGAGAGGGTATACAGTGAATCTGTAGAGAGTGTAGAGTAGACAGTAAATATGTAGAGAGGGTAGACAGTAAATCTGGAGAGAGGGTAGACAGTAAATCTGTAGAGAGGATAGACAGTAAATCTGTAGAGAGGATAGACAGTAAATCTGTAGAGAGAGTAGACAGTAAATCTGTAGAGAGGGTAGACAGCAAATCTGTAGAGAGGGTAGACAGTAAATATGTAGAGAGGGTAGACAGTAAATATGTAGAGAGTGTAGACAGTAAATCTGTAGAGAGGATAGACAGTAAATCTGTAGAGAGAGTAGACAGTAAATCTGTAGAGAGGGTAGACAGTAAATATGTAGAGAGTGTAGACAGTAAATCTGTAGAGAGGATAGACAGTAAATCTGTAGAGAGGATAGACAGTAAATCTGTAGAGAGGATAGACAGTAAATCTGTAGAGAGGATAGACAGTAAATAAGTAGATAGTTTAGAAGTAGACAGTAAATCTGTAGAGAGGGTAGACAGCAAATCTGTAGAGAGGGTAGACAGTAAATATGTAGAGAGGGTAGACAGTAAATATGTAGAGAGGGTAGACAGTAAATATGTAGAGAGGGTAGACAGTAAATCTGTAGAGAGGGTAGACAGTAAATCTGTAGAGAGGATAGACAGTAAATAAGTAGATAGTTTAGACAGAAAATCTGTAGAGCGTGTAGATGGTAAATATGTAGTGAGGGAGTAGACAGTTAATCTGTAGAGAGGGTAGACAGCAAATATGTAGAGAGGGTATACAGTGAATCTGTAGAGAGGGTATACAGTGAATCTGTAGAGAGGGTATACAGTGAATCTGTAGAGAGGGTATACAGTGAATCTGTAGAGAGTGTATACAGTGAATCTGTAGAGAGGGTATACAGTCAATATGTAGAGAGGGTAGACAGTGAAATTTACGGAACGATTCGCAGTAAATATGTTAAGAGGGTAGGCAGAGCATCTATATGCTGGCAAGTAAATGGACATAATTGGTAAACAGTTAATCTGATGAGAGTGTATCATACTGCTGCCGCTACAGAGTTGATTATAAATCATATACAACCAACGTACCTTGACGAAAACTACGATGACTTCCAATTGAGCACCACCTACGATTCGGACAAGACGTCACGTGTCGTAGCGCTGACCACAGTGTTCTTTCAAGCCAAGTATTAACACCGATGATAGAAATACATCAGAATAGTTGTTAGAATATTTTGTTTCACTTCCAATTGCACGTCATAAAAGATATCCCGAAAACATATCAAAGTTAAGATATATTCTTAATGAATGACTAAAAGAGTTGTCATAGATAATATAAAATGTCCGTTTTTGCAAACCAATCTGATGGTTTTGCAAAATTTTGAATTCAGATTAAATCAGCACAATACACCTGTACGAAAAAGACTGCTCAAACGGTAGAAACGCATGCTTTATAACTGCTGATTTCGTCACCCTCACCTGACAGTATTATCAACCTTATCAGCCAATATTGGTAGCGATCACAGGTATATGATTGGTCGGATACTCTCTAATTATTTAATTGTATTCAAACTGTGTCAACGTGAATGCTTGATTTAGCTGAATGAATATTCATAACATGGCTAACGATTCTGACGTGCCTCTTTGTGGGATGTGAGAATAGAGTAACAGGATGCTATACGTAAATAAAACGCATGTTAAAGTAGCATGGCCATAGCCTACTGACGGGAGCTTTGTTGTTCGCCATACTGTAAAATATTCAATTTTCGCGAGATAAATGTGTGACCGGGCAGTTTCAGATAGTCATTGATATGCCCAACTTTTTTCATTCTTGTCGCATACGTTAAAAGTCGCAGAAACAAAAAACCAAGTATATAAAGCGAAGAACTAATTAACCAAGACACCGAATAAGACAAACAGTATAACACTACTTACAGAGAGCCAATACAATTACAAAGAGAAGGGAGGTAATTCGTTGATTTCGCTTTTATTTGAGAGGGAAATCAATCGCTTATTCAAATATTTCGGGATTTTTTTACAAGACATTTCAACAAAAGCTACATTGCTACATGTATTTAATATCCGCAAACTAAAATTAATTTACAGTTTTACATATCTTGCCATGCAATTTATATTATTAAGATCTGATGAATAGCGCTGGAAGTAGGGGTATAATACCGCCGCCACATCCCCTTTTAAAGGGGATTAAAAGGGGATTATAACATTTGACCTAGGGCGGTGACGTAATGTGACTTAACCTTAATCCCCTTTAAAAGGAGGATGTGACGTCGGTATTTAGGTCAGATGATGCAATAGGGGAATCTTTGTACATAATAAACCACCCATTTAACCTCATTTCTGTGTTTGTGTTTTACTAATTATTTCTACTGATGATTATATCGATTCTTGATTTTCTATATGTTTACACAAAAAAATATTCTACAAAGACATACATAGGATGTCTGTGAATGAGACAGCTTAACTCCCCAAAACCTTCACCATAGATAGACTATTGAGTATTTATTCTCTATATTCTGTACGTCCTCTTATATCTACTTTATCATGTAGCAGTATACACTCAGTCCTGCCTACACGGTATGTTAGTAAAGCAGTTTTAAAGCAATTCGAATTTTTCAAATTAGTTTACCCTGCCACTAGGCTATTACATTCCAATGACGTTTTACCGGGGTCAGATCCTCCCGCATGTAGGTGGTCTTTCCAAGGTTACCTCCTTAGGCTATACATTCCAGGGATTTCCCCTATTGCATCATCTGACCTAAATACCGCCGTCACATCCATCTTTTAAAGGGGATTAAGGTTAAAGGTCACATTACGTCACTGCCCTAGGTCAAATGTTATAATCCCCTTTTGATCCCCTTTAAAAGGGGAAGTGGCGGCGGTATTATACCCCTACTGCTGGACACATTCCATATTTTCCATCATGTTCGTAATTTCGTTGGTCCTCAACTGGAAGTTGATCTGATATTTTTCGATGATGGTGAGGATTCGGATTAAAATGTTCTATCCACGGTTACCTCAACTTGCAACTTAATGGCACTGAGAAGATAAAGCCTGTCCGAGAAGAGAAATGAGCGAGAAGAAATAGAAACAACTAAACGTAAGGTATATATTACTTTCTTAAGTTTGTTTCTTTGTACCGAAAACATCGATCGCCTCCTATCTTTCTGTAGCCTAACCTTCATTTTCTGGATTTTATACTCTGTAGACTTTAATTTTGTGTAACATCACTTGAATTATATCAAGTGGGGATAATAACAATCAAAATGGCGGGCAAACAAAACAGAACGTGATCAATGGCGGCAGAGACGGGCAGTAAAGTGGGTCTCAATGATAACCGCAAGGTTTCCGCAAAGTATAATTATAGGAAACCTATGTCCACCTTAATTCTTCAGAAATATGGAGAAATGTACCTACAGCTTGGTTAAAGAGCTGCATTTATCAACATCTGTGTAACTCAGAAAATACGTCTCCTTCCTGCCTTATATTTCTCTATTTTGTGGCTGATAAAGTAACTGGAGTATAATTATGTAAACTCGAGGTAAAACAACCAAGGCTGTATGGTAGTTATACAGGTATAGATATAATTATGTAATGAACCATTATACTCCTCTCTGATATCTGTTTTAAACACCTGTGATAGCCCATCACTATCTCATATTACGTAAAAGAGAGGTTCGAGCACAATACAGTGCAGATCAACTTTCTTTTTCGTTTCATTGAATTTGAATTCGCACCTATCTCCATCTTCATTGACAGATCATAACATATTTGCCTACGTGTTTAATATAAAGCGCTATGATTTACATGCAAAGGGTTTAACATTTAAAAGCGAAATCAAATCAATAAATTTCAAAAACAAAGAACTCCCTCACCCAACATTTGTAAATGGCAGTTAAGGAATTGCGTATACAACAGACCAGTTTGAGTGATGTGGCTAGAACTGAAGTATCAAAGTAATTTTCTGAAGAACATAAAAAAAGTCATCAAACTTTTTTCTTCAAACGTTGCAATATTCAAGCATCTGATGACTGAAGCTTTAGATTTTGTAAGTCATAAGGGAAATGACAAATATTTCGGACACTTCGGTATTGCTAGGGTTACTGCTGTGATTTATCAAGCGTTACATTTTTTTAAAGTTATATGCCTCTTTAAGCCCCTTACAGGTTTCGCATTCCAATTAGTTTCATAGGCCAGAATATCTTAAATAACATAAATGTTGATTTGAATGAAAAAAATTTGATGTGCCTAATTTCGATCACTCCGTGTTCTACACGAAAAGGATAGAAAACGACATACTCGGAGTTCTGTAGTAGTCGTGTCGTACGAACAACAAATAGCCTATACCTCCACTGTATAGAACGTAAATAGGTCAAAATTGAGATCTTTTCAGATCAGTAGTCAGTAGACTTAGAGTGTGTATATCACCCCAGTTTTACACGTATTTCGCCACCGGGGATAACTTGATGACATTTGACCATCTTAAGATATTGATTTATTACATAATGCATCGATTTTGTTCTAAAAACTGAAATCAACTAGTTTCCACTGCATATGGCACTGAAAAACGTTATACTGCATATTTACATGTAACAGGAGAAAGAGAAATGCAACGGCCAGACTGAGATTTGAACCCGGTATCCTCCGCAGAGACTATAAACGAACGCTCTACCAACTGAGCTACCTGGTCGCCGACGATCGACCCTGTCCAGTTCCGCTACACATGGATATATCCATGTCTGGATAATATAACATTTAATTTAACATTTGTTCTAACAGGTTTTGATATTTACGCAATCACCTTCCGTATATTCATAGTAACTCCCCCAACCAACGCCATTTGCACGGGCGTTTAATTATGGCGCAGAACATTAACCTCGTCAAATACACAAAGTTCAAACAACTGGTTCCAGACGTCAAACTTTAAACTATCAGACATTTCGGTTTGGGGCAAAACATTAAAAGAAATGTTCATACAGGCCCAATGTATGTATGATGTGTTACAGCTATATGGAATTCTATCAGACGAATGTTTTCCTATTTTTTTATTTGTGTCAATAGGGTATTGAAGATGACTTTATTTTACCATGGTATCGGCTTTCAAAATATCAGGTGCGAATCTATCGTTCTAGACTCATAAAAGCGTGACTGTTTTAGTGAATTGAGATTGGTGTGATTATCCATTAGGATTATTTTTGCAAAATACATGTAGTATTAAATTACGTGCTAACTGAAACATATAGTAAAGATAAAGATCTTTTGAATAAACCTGAAGAGCCCTGTGAAGGGTAAAAACAGCTAATTTTTTAGTCGGTCGTTAATCTTATTTTTTCTATATTTACTTCCTTCACATGGACATTTAATCCTTTTTTTATCATGCAACGCACATGTGGAGGTAACGTCGACTATCAAAAGGACCGCTGATTACGGTACATCAACATGGAATTGGACAACGGCATAACAAGTAAGTTGGCCTTAATTGACAATACGCTCAAAGAAATACTAAAAGTGTTAAAAAGCAACACGCATGCAAGAGACATATTTGAGGACTTAACTAATAGGTCACCGGATGTAACTAATATTTCCTGTCAGAACCTAACATGTCCGCTACAACCGAGACGTTTGTTCCGCATGAAGATTCGATGCTCTGTGAAGCTCGCAATTTAAGGAAATCGTTTCTCCAGCAATGGAAACATAAATTAAATGAGAGAAAGCAATCCTATTGGAATTATTTAAAATTGATAAAAAAACATATCAGTTTATGATGACTGGTTGTTAAAGGACAACCCTGTAATTCCAAGGAAGTTCAGACCAAGGGAAATGGAAGGGGAAATAGAGGAGGACAGTGATATCAGAAAACAGACGGCCGTTATGAACTTTCAGTCAGAAATCAGAATAATGCGCAATAAGGCAGAACGTGATAAACGCAAATTCAAAGAAGCGGATGAGTGTGTTGCTGCCATTATAAATGCAAAATCGTCTAGTCTTGAAGTCAGTGCAATGGTACAACAACAATGGAGAATGGAATGCAAGGTGGAAGAAGAAAAGTCTTTAAGAATATGGAATAAGGAGAAAAAATCGTGGTTAGAAGAATATGCAGAACACTACAGCAACGAAATATTAATTCCCGTGTGCAAATCGGTTACTACTCCGAAGAGATCTAACATTAGACCTTACACGCCTGCCTCGCAAACTAGAGAAAATGCGCCAGCTAGAGATACTGGACGGAAAACACCTGTCTACTCTGTGAAGAAGTCAACAACAGCGACTAAACACTACAGCGTCACTCGTCCGAAACTTTATAGAGTTGCGAAAGAAAAAGCTTACATCAGGCAAACGACATTTCAGGAACACATGGAATCTATCGGAAATCGGGGACGACATATATAGGCCAAAGTGTAAACAACCATTTTTTAGGACGTTGTCAAACTGTAAACAAGGGCGGGGAAACAAAAAGAAGGAGCTACGACACCCAAGAGACAAAATTAAAACAAATATGGTAGAGGGAGTTCTCCCTAAGGTAACTAATTTATCTAAACGAAAATTACCAAAAGATGAAATTGATTTGCTATCGACGGGTCTTAATTTTTGTCCAACACCAGATAAAAACGATAACGATGAACTTCAGGCGGACATTCTAAAATTCTGCAAAAGACTTCGTCTATGCGATAAGTTTTGTGACGAAGATGGTGAAAGCAAACCGTTGGACAGAAATGTGCTATGGATTCTTTAAGAAATGATACGTCTATTATTATCAAAGAGGCTGATAAAGGCAATGCAGTAGTGGTCATGAATAGAGATTTCTATTATGAATGCATACATAACATGCTTAGTAATGTTGAATTTTATACTTCGGCAAGTGACGATTTCGATGTGGAAACCCGTAGATTAATCAACGAGCAAATACGGACACATGAAGCATGCCTACATGAAAAGGAGATAGATTATCTTGTCAATTTTATGCATAAAAATAGTTATTTCTATGGTTTGCCTAAAATCCACAAAAGCTCTATTATAAGTAAAGCTATAGAAGAACAAAACTGTACATTTATTGAAGTTGAAAATCTTACGGATTTGAAGTTTAGTCTCCTAGTAGGCGGCCCTAATAGTGCAACGCGACGTTTGAGTCATCTTGTAGACCTCATCCTTAAGCCTTTATGCACAAGTGTAAACAGTTAATATCAAAGACGATTTTGATTTTCTGAGCCGTTTATCTAAACAGGTCCCACATAATGCTAAATTTGTTTCTTTTGATGTTGTTAGTTTATACACTCATATACCACATGATCTTGGTATTGAAGCTGTTAAATATTGGTTGATCAAAAAACAAGAAAAAGTTCATTCTCGTTTTAGTAATGAATTTATATTTCAAGCTCTAGACATTGTTCTCAATCGTAATTCTTTTTATTTTGACCAAGAATACTTTCAACAGATTAAGGGTACAGAGATGGGAACCAAAGTTGCCCCTGCATATGTAACCTTAGTTTTAGGATACTTAGAGGAAACACTTTATTCTAAGATTGAAACAAAGTTGGGGGAAAACTTTACTGAATTATCAGAAATATTTGTTTAAGGTTCCTTGACGATTGTTTTGTTATATGGCCTTCTGATAAGGATTTAAATGAATTTCACAACCTGTTGATTTTTTTACATCCTTCTATTTGTTATACGATGGAGTGTAGCGAAACGTCTTTACCTTTCTTAGATGTTTTAGTTCAACTAGATTCAAATAAGATTACAACGGATTTATATTGTAAGGCTACAGATGCACATAATTATCTAAATTTTTACTCTAACCAAAGTAAACACACTGAAGTTAATATTCCTTTCAACCTTGCCTCACGGATTGTCACTATCGTCAGTGACAAACAAGCTCAAGTTGCTAGACTCAGTCAAATAAAGCAATACCTTAAAGCTCAATGTTATTCTACTGAGATAATAGAACATGGTTTACAGAAAGCTATTGAAAAGGAACCCTTTACTTCCCGTCTACAAAAACTAAAGGATGAATCAAAGTTAGTTCCTTTTGTTTCTACTTTCAATCCACGGAATTGTAATATGTTTCCTGTGATAAAGAACAAATGTGAAGAGTTAAAGCAAAGTAGCAGGCGTATGAGAAACATTTTTAATAAACATGCTATTTTACATTGTAAACACCAACCTAAGAACTTGAAACGTATGTTGACATGTTCTAAGTTTGATAATTCTTGTGTAACACCAGAAGTATCCAAATGTAAGACACCAAGATGTGCTACATGTCCTGTGATTATCGAGTGTAATACTATTATTTTCAAGAATGGTTTGAAGTTAACTGTGAAGGTAAATATGAATTGTAAATCAAAAAATGTAATTTATGCAATAGTTTGTTCTAAATGTGGTGATTTTTACACCGGTCAAACCGGAAATGAACTCAGAACACGTATGACTGTACATAGACAACAAACTAGAACTGATTCTTTACGAAATCTGCATGTTAACAAACATTTTCATGGATGACCTTTGTATCAACTATTTTCATCAGACACTATTTTAAGAGAAACGAAAGAAGACCAACTAATCAAAATATTAAAACCAAGTCTCAACAGGCCACAGTAAAATTTTACGCTAAATTGTCCACCAATCTTATGTACTTCGTGACGTCACGTTACTATTGTAGTGTGATGACATGTAATTGTGACGTCACCAAGTTGTTCTTTTGAATAAACCTAAAGAGACCTGTGAAGGGTGAAAGCAGCTAGTTTTTTAGATATATAATTTCATTTTGCCTATCTCCCCCATACTATATCTTTTGGTATAGATCGTATATACCTAAAAAGAAATACAATTGATGACGGAACTTCTTTTTACACTTCAGAATGCAAAATTACAGCGCAGCTTCTTTTTAGCGCAATTGTCTAATGAACGTAAAAATTGAATAAATCGTTTACTGTGCATTTACAACGTGTTTGTCTCCTTTTTTAGATAAAAATATAAAGAATGCCCAAGATTTGTTTTGGTATATACGGTATATACCAAAACAAAATCATGGTCATTCCTTCAATATATGTACTATATTCTCTTTTGCAACAGCAGGTAAATGAATAATCGATTTAATAATGAAAATAAAGGAATATGCAATAGCAGACAGGTTTATCTCTTCCTTTGTCAACTGTGCTACAGTTGTGGGATCGCACAACGTTACACGATGTGCGGTGTGCGCACGATGTGTGCACGGTGTGTGAACGGTGTGTGCACGATGGGCGAACGATAAAAAGCTGGACGATCATTGCTTGCGCACATATGTGCGCACGATGGACGGACGTTGTGCGATAACAATCGTGGTTGGTGTAAATTGAGGAATGCCTTAACAATTTATACGGTTTCGTGTTTAAACATATAAACTTGATGTTTACGTATGTTTCTATATTCTAGCAACATCTATAAACTTATCTTTCTGTCTATACATTCTTATATTTAGAAATTGTGTTTTCTGTGTTTTTAAACAAACTTAATCGACACATGTAAAATTACAACACAATCCCGTATACAGGTAAACATAACCACTTTGTACATGTACCTGGACCGTAGTTTTCTCCCCGCCTGGGGCATTTACGTAACTCGTCGGGTAAGGCCGGGGGTGTGAAAATCCAGGTGAAGGGGAGCTATAGGCAAACGAATGCAAATAACAAATACTATTCATTACGGTCAAACGGTATCGCATATCAGCTCTGTGTGTCAGGCACTGGTCAGGTAAAACTCCGGACACTCATCAAATTGTTATTTACCTGTTCTGTTACCTTGGAGCCAAACCCATTCTTGACAGCCTAACGGTCGCTGTACAGAGACGTATACAATAATGTATTATACCTCTGGTGAAATTGTATAATCTTGATTATTGTGATGAGAAATTACAGATATATACACAGTGTACATTATCGCATACAAGCCTTCCGTATTTTTGTCATTCCGTAATTTTGATCTACAAATGATACCAAATCGCACAGTTGTGCGGAGAGAAGCGCACAACGGGGCGAACGATTGCTAAATCGCACAGTTGTGCGCACCATGTGTGGACGATGTGCGGACGGTGTGTGAACGATGTATGCACGGTGTGCGCACGCTATTTTTGGTGCGTTGTGCGGTACCACAACTGTATATTGTTATTTAATATATTTTGCCAATATTTTATCGAATTATCAGAAAAAAGGTATTCAAATGATAACGTCTCTCTTCGGAGGACCGGAGTATGGCCATGTATGGTTTTAGGGTTGGAATCTCAACTATATATTTTCATTGAGGTAACAGTGACCTTTTTGGAAATGCGACACACTGCCCTATCAAGTAACATCTATATGAACAGTCATAAAACAGCGACTGAGATATGTTCTGAAAACCGTTCTTTCAGTACACGAGGTGAAGGTCAAATTGAGATTACAGTGACCTTGTTTTATGATGCGACACACCACCTTTCAAAATGTGTCTTATGTCCATTCCTGCAACAGCAGCTAAGATACCATTATTTCATTAATCGAGGTCAAGGTCACAGATCAAATGGAGGTAACAGAGACCTTGTTTTAGGAAGCGAGGCTACACCTTCCCATGATATTCCTATAAAAAATTGATGCCAATTAATATAACAGCAGCTTAGATACTGTATATTGGCGATTTGGCCGGTCTACATCTTGATCGCCAAAATTAAATCGCTAAAAGTTTCAGACAGCTAAACAAAATGTTGCAATATTTCTTATTCCGCTGCGATGGGTTCTTCATATTTGGAACCCATTCTAGTATTAACATGGGATCCCACTGGGAATGCAACCGCAGTCGAGGATCATCTGCCCCTTAAAAAGACGTGGCTTAAACTTACTTTTATTAAACATTTTAGGAACTTGTTTTATAACGATGTAAATTGTAAATAAATGATACATGTAGCAAAAGTATGTGTCCTTGTTCAAAGACATGTTACTGGTTGTTACGACATATTGTCTCGGAGAGAATTGAGTGAGACTAATTTACTTCCGCTATGAGTGTTGCTAGACGTTTACCATACCTATGTACAGACAGCAAATATTATTACACATCGGGAACATACAGGCGATGGATTGGACTTGAGCACCAAATGAATCAAACCCAGGTTTATGGCAGATCGCCGTATTTTCTATAGCAAACAAGTTCGACATTTTATACCAAAATCTCCTAATTTTATGATCGTCAGGTATTTTTGCTATACGGTATGCTCCGAAAATTATCATTTAAAGAGGTAACCTTGACTTAACATGATGTACCAACCATACACATAGTTCTGTTAAAACCGGCTTATAGGTTTAGGAGGACCTGTCCAGACAGGACTGTATCCATCTTTGTTTCTGGGGGTGTAACTGGTATCCCTTTTTGTCATCTCCTTCCCCGCCCCTCTCCAGATTGGTGAGTCCACCCACTTGCACATTTTTGAATCATAACCACCTGCTTATGCTTCCAACCAAACATTATTTATATGCATCACATGGTTCCCAATTTGAAGTTGCTTAAATATTGTTCATAGGATTACGGTCGCATTCTAGCTTCGAACTAGAGGGAATTTCCCTTTAGCTCAGTGGTAGAGCGTCCGACTAGGAACCTGGAGATCGAGGGTTAAATCCCCATTGGAAGCACACTTTTCCCTTTCCTGTTACAAATGGTGTCCGTGGCCCTACTTGTGGTGACAGGGAGTTAGAACCTGGGTTGTGGTGTTCGACAGCGAACACATTTAAATAGCATCGTCAAAACACAATGACATCGTACTCTACAGGGACATCATCAGCACACAAAAACATCGTCAACACACAAGGACATTGTCAACAAACAAGGACAGCGTTCAACACCCAAAGGGCATCGACATCACACATCGACAACACACAAGGACATCGTGACGCACAAGGACATCGTCAACACACAAATTAATCGTCAACACACAAGGACATAGTCAACACACAAAAGCATCGTACAACACACAGGGTCATCGTAAGCACACACATGTCATCGTTAACCCACATCGTCAGCGCACAAGAACATCGTCAACACACAAGGACATCATCAACACACAAAAACATCGTCAACACATAAGGCCACCTACAACACCTAAACGCATCGTCAGCACAACCAAGGACATCGTCAACAAACTAGGACATCGTTTAACCCACATGGACATCATCAACATACAAAGACATCGACAACACACAAAACAGTGTACACTACACAAAGGAAATCTCACAATACACAATGATATCATGAAAACACAATGACATCGTCAACACACATGGACATCGTCAGCAATAAAAACAAATTCAACACACAAGGACATCGTACAATACACAAAAGGCACTGTAGAACACGAGGACATCGAACAACACACAAGGACATCATCAACACACATAAACATTGTCAACACACAAGGCAATCGTCAAAACACAAAGACACCGGCAACACACAAGGGCGTTGTCAACACAACAAGACATCGTACAATGCATAAATACATCGTACAATACACAAAGACATCGTATAATACACAGACATCGTACAATAAACAAAGACATCGTCAACACACAAAGTTATAGTCAATACACAAGGACTTCATTCAACACAATAATACATCGTCAACACACAAGGACATCGTCAACACACAAGGACATCGTCAGCACACAAAGACATCGTAAAACACACAAGGACATCGTCAACACACAAAGACATCGTAAACACACAAGGACATCGTCAACACAAAAGGACATCGTAAACACACAAGGAAATCGTCAACACACAAGGGCATTGTCAACACACAAGGGCATTGTCAACACACAAGGACATCGTAAACACACAAGGACATCGGCAACACACAAGGACATCGCCAACACACAATAATATTGTAGAACACACAAAGACATCGTCAACACACACTAATATTGTACAACACACAAGGACATCGTCAACATACAAGGACATCGTCAACACACACTAATATTGTACAACACACAAGGACATCGTAAACACAAAAAGACATCGTCAACACACTAGGACATTGTCAACCAACAAAGGAATCGTCAACACATAAGGACATAGGCAACACACAAAAGCATCGTACAACACACAAGGCCATCGTAAACACACACAGGCATCTTAAACACACATCCTCAGCACACACGGACATCGTCAACACACATAGACATTGTCAACACACAAAAGGCATTGTCAACACACAAGGACATTGTCAACCCACAAGGGCATTGTAAACACAAAAAGGCATCGTCAACACACAATGACATCGTCAACACACAAGGGCATCGTACAACACACAAAAGCATCGTCTACACACAAAGGCATTATATAACACACACATACATCGTCAACACCCAAGGACATCATATAACACACAAATACATCGTCAACACCAAGGAAATCGTACAACACACATGGACATCCTCAACACACAATGACATTATATAACACACAAAGGCATCGTGCAACACACACAGGCATCGTACAAAACACAAAGGCATCGTCAAAACACAAAGAAATCGTCAACACACATGGACATCGTCATCACACAAGGACATCATATAACATATAAGAAATTCGTACATCACATAAAGACATCGTACAACACACAAAGGGCACCGTCAAAACACATCGTCAACACACAAGGACATCGTACAAAACACAAATACATCGTCAACACAGAAGGGCATCGTACAACACACAAAGGTATCGTCAACACACAATGATATTGTCAACACACAAGAGCATCGTCCTAACACAAAAAGGCATCGCCAGCACCCACAGACAACAGAAGTGAATGGGTCACTTATATAAAAGACATTACCTTCCGGAAGAGATAGGCACGATGAAGGATTGTTTGTTCATCTGTATTGCTCATGGTGCTGTTTGTTTAAATTTTATGTCTCCACATTTCTTGTTATTGTTCTCTGATTTGAATTTCCGATTTGTTCTTTTTGTACTTCACACATGTTTGATCACCAATATTTTTAAACAAAGTGATATGACGTTTTTGTTGCTTTAGGTTTAAACAAACATGAGCATTACATTATTAAGGGTGAGTGTACGACTGCATCAACAATGGCTTGTATTGTATTACAGGTTGTTTAAACCATGTGTATTAAGCTTTGAGGAGGGAGAGGAATGGATAAAGAATGAGAAAAATAAATTGAGAAAGAAAAACAAATCAACATAAGGAAGGAATATAAATGTAACCATATGTTTCACCAATCTGAAGTGACCTGTTTTATGTGATTAACGGCGTTTGCTATACATGTACTTATTGTCGATCCCCCTCAGTTCGTTTACAAATAAGATACCAATGAAATTATTTCAAGATGTACCAAATGCATTACCCCGTGAAATACACATTAACAAAGTCTTATCGTAAACTTTCCTTGAAACATATTCATGTTCCCGTACAGAAAAATTAATGAAGACTTATGTCACATATTTCAGTGATTTCAGCGCAAATCACTTTTTTTTTTTGTGACGTCATTTCCGTTTTTATTTTGTTGATGTTACATATAGTGCTACTTAATTATTCGAAGCATACCTAATATTTGGTAGTCTCATTGAGACAACATTTGTTGGTACTACTGACAATTCTGAATTAACAAGCAAAATGAAATCTTTGTACAAGTTTTACAGACAAGAACATAACTATTTACCAATCTGGTCTTAGAAAAACGTCAGGACAGGCACCCCTCTGTGACAAAAAAAAAATGAACTCGAAGCCAGACTGCAATAGAAACTTTGGAGACAGAAACGCAAAAAGGTATGTATTGTGAACGCCAATACAATCCTAGAAGGGAACCAATAGATCGTGAACGATATTTCTAGTACCAACTGTGGTAGCCGTATCTCGGAAAGTTCTGTAGTACGTGTAGTAACAGTGTTATACAAAGTGATCATGTTTTACCCATGGTAGATACTAAAACTATCGAACAAGGGAGTCATAAGGACACATAGAAATTGATTAATTAAACAAGAGATATTACAATGACAAACTCGATCAACATGCATGACATACCGTATCATTGTATCACACCGTAGCATGTACCATAACGTATCATTGAAAATGTATATCATCGATAAAAATTCAAAACACAAACAAACATGTATTGAAGAACCTTCAAAAGGTTAATTAACAATAAACATTGGTTCGTAATACGTTTCCGTCTTTGCTGAATGAAATTAACGGCATGTCCTGGTAACATGATTACCGGTATTGCAAGTCAACATCACGTATATTGTGTGACCACGACATACATATAAATAATATATTTCCGCATTTGATTTCATTATTTATCTGCTTATTACTGGGTATGGAATCGTTCATATCACAGGACATGATGGCGACATTGTTGTGCTAATTTCATTATTTTCCTAAGTCGAGTCAGTCGATCAGGTGTAACGAATTTACATAACTTAATGACATATTAAAGAGAAATATTTAATCATTTATATTTTCAGTGAAACAAAATATGCCTATCTTGGTATTTATCTAAAAAGGACACCCTTAAAAATATAAATGTCTGCTTGTCCAAACTCGTTTGAAGACGGGTGCCTAGGTAGACATGGAAAATCACAAAAGGAGATAAAATAACTACTCCACACCTTCTAACACGAGTGCCTCAGAAGATTCTAAAATTCTACTGGCAACGAAAAAGTATCAATGAAGCAGTGAGAGAAATAGCAGGGGTAGATTACATCAGCACCTTAATAAAGAAACGCCGCCGGCAATGGTTAGGACATGTTCTAAGGGTGGAAACTAACGAACACCAACGCATCGCACTCGACTGGGTACCAGAAGGAAAAATAAAGAGGGAAAGGCAAACAGAGACATGCAGGAGAACCACTGAAAGAGAAAGGACAGATCTTGGTTTCGGTTCATGGACAGAGGCAACAAGATCAGCCTAGGACGGAAACGCGTGGAGATGACTGGTGCATGACCCTATTCTCCACTCGGAAAGAAGAAATTAAGCCAAGGAAGTCAAGCCGACGGAGACACCAACCGAAAAGAAAGAGTAGGAAAGATGCCAAGTGTTGCAATGGAGGCAGCAGGTCAGTTATAGTGTTTCAACTCTTTATAGAACACTAGAAGGAGCGCTACATACATCGCCACTGAGGACAAGCAGAGGGATGTACATGTAAGACGGCAATTCTTTCCCCAAAGTTGCACGGAGGCTTGTACGATATATACACGGATGTTCATTTACCTATACTAATTGTAAAATACAAATTTTAAGGAAGACAATTTATCATCTCGTGCATTGTGTTGTTATCGAATTATAACCTCCGGCATCAAATCAACCAGCCGAGAAATATGAACAGCTATAACCATAACATCATTTCGACCTCCTATTAAAATAAATTCTCAATATATATAGGAACATGCATTCATACATAAATACATTCATACATGCATACATGAAAACAAACATACATACATACATGCATACAAACATACATACAAACATACATACAAACATACATACATACATACATACGTACGTACGTACGTACGTACGTACGTACGTACGTAATACATACATACATACATACATACATACATACATACATGCGTGCATGCATGCATGCATGCATTAATGCATTCATGCATACATACATACATACATACATACATACATACATACATACATACATACATACATAACCAACCAACCAACCAACCAACCAACCAACCAACCAACCAACCAACCAACCGAGAATCTTCCAGATTGGAATTATCGTTACACATTTGTGTATACCACAACAAATAGTAAGAATATGTGCATCTTTGAATACCGTAATGATTATTAAGAATAAATAAATATCAAGAGTATACGCATTTATGAATAATACAGCTAAATATAAGGAATATGCGCATATTTGAATACCATTATGAATATAACGAATATACATGCTAAACTTTGCCATCATAAAATCGTCACTGTTGTTTTGTTAGTGTACATAAAACGGGGCATTTTTGTGTAAAGATCGTGTACAGTAACGAACATTGAAGTGTAATTTGTGATACATAGCTAATCGCCACTATACTTGTAAGCATTGTGTTTGATTGTTGATGCGCAGTACACGGCACAGTAACACGTAAGCATTATCCCTGCAAAACAAGGAACAAGGAACGTTTTTAGCTCACCTGCCCGAAGGGCACGTAAGCTTATGCCAATGGCATGGCGTCCGTCGTCCGTCCATCCGTCAACTTTTTGTTTAAACGACTTCTCATGAAGGTCCGAAAGTCCTACAGTCATGATATTTGTCCAGTAACATCCTATGATCAAGCCCAGAAAGGTTTGCGAAGGAAAATGACATTGACTTACTTTTAAGGTCACGGGGGTCGAATAGGTATACACCTTCAAACGACTTCTTCTGAAGATCCGAAAGGCCTAGAATCATGATATTAGGCCAGTACTATCCTATGATGAAACACGATAAATTTTGCGAAAGAAAATGACATTGGCCTACATTAAAGTCACATGGGTCAAATAGTGCAAATCTTTTTCTCTATTATGGTAACTAGGTCAAAGTTCAACTTTGAAGTGCTAGAGGGGGTCAAAGGCTAATTAAGGTAAAAATCTTTAGCAATCTTCTTCTCAAGTTCAATAAGATTCAGAGTCATGATATCTTGCCAGTAGGTACCTGGGATGAAGTTACAGTTTCTTCATTAAAATGACCTTGACCTACTTTCAAGGTCACAGGGGTCAAATATGTTAAAAACTTAAAACAACAATTTCCTAAGGCCATTTAGGGTCATGATACTTGAGTATGTTATGTAGACCAGCTGTGTTAATCGTTTTCTTAATTACAGTAATAAAGTCAAAGGTCAACTTTAAGTGCTAGTCGGGGGTCAAAGATTAACATGTGTTAAAAGCTTTAACAATCTTCTTCTCGAGTTCCATAATGCCAAGAGTCATGACAGTTGGCTTGTGGGTAACAGGGTTGGAGTGCTATAAAGGTTTTTTCATTGAAATGGCATTGACCTACTTTCAAGGTCACAGGGGTTAAATATATATAAAAAAAATCTTTGTAAAAATCAATACATTACCGACCAAAAAACAGCAGCGACTAGTTTTCGGAGATATTGAACTCCTGCCGGGATTATGATCTAAAAACAGAATAAAAATTTAGATTTAAAAAAAGAAAAAGTCATATTATCTGTTATTATTAATTAGCATCCTCCTTGTTCAACGTGGTTTCTTTTGATGACACGACAAACGGAATTATATTCTGTGGTATCTTGAGCTGAATTTATATATCGGTAAGTACATATATTTAACCATGAAATTGCCATTCATATCGTGCAAGAATTACCGAAACAATACAAACGATGTAAATTAACTTTTTTAAATGTTTGAAGTGGTTCTTCAATGAAGGTTTTTTAGGTTAATATTTTATATCACTGCTATATATTTAACTTATACATTAGGATACATGATAACTTGTTATTATAGGGGAAATATGGCTGCGCCTCCAGCTAATCAACACACATGTTTCGACACGTGGCTGATGTCAACCTCATGACTATACAAAAAGTGGCTCTATGTCTGAAAAACATTGAAACTCGGAAATGTCGTGTGCTTTTGGACCAAACGGAGATCACGCCCGCGTAAGGAAAATACTTTTTACGTGTATATAGAAGGTTTTTTAAGGGAAAAAGAATCCATCTTTCCAACGGCACTGAGCATTTCTGTGTACATCAACAAGAATGGGATTTTTGATGCTAGAAGTGCCGTCGACTTTTCGAAATCAAGAGCTTTCCTCCCTTCTCGTGTATGTAATCATTGGGGTGGCATTTTTACCAAAAGTTGATCTAAAGCCTTAAACCGTCTAAAATTACTATAGCTGTAACAAATGTTCAGGTAACAGTGTCTAATACTGCAGTCAGTTAGGAGGTTTTTGATTCAGACCTTACAGCAGTACCAACACAGATTGGATTCGATGGAATGAAGTGTAAGCTATTTGTCGAAATAATTAATTAGCATTAGGTAATATCAGCAAGACGACAATGAAAGTGACGTCACATCACAAATAACTTTTTTTGCACTGACATCACTGAAATATGTGTCAGTAGTGTTACATTTGTAGGCACTTTTTCAGTGCACTACTATGAATCAGGAAATTTTACAACAAGATCTTGCTAACGTGAATTGCACAGGGTAGTGGGTCAAGTTCATTCAATTGAACAATCTGCATGTCATATATCAATACTGTTATGTTTCTTAAGAAGAAATTTCTGAAGGGAAAGTTGATGCCGGACGTTGCACCACTGCGCAAGGCTAATTCTGTAGGCGTCACGCTGTCCCGAAATTGACGCCAGATGGCCATACGAATATGGATTTTGAATTTCGCGCGAAGATGGCCCCGAACGTGGTCAACAGTTAATCAACAGCCGAAGCAAGTACGACGCCTACAGAAAGTCACACGATGGCACCCGCACACGATGACACCCGAACCACACACGAAGGTAACACGAAGATGTGAATTTGTATTAAGTAGTTTACCCGCAGGACACACGAAGGCCGCACGATGGCTACACGACGACGTATTGAGAGTACGATGCGTTCGAACTAGGTCACGAAGGCGTTACGTGACCTCCCGATTTTTTAAAACCTTCGGCCGACCTTGGAAAATTAAATTGCTGATCGGAGATTATTGGGAGCAAAACACACTGTACATTTCAATTTTATTTTCAATTTAATTCAACTTTAATTCATTTTTTAGAACTCAGAAGAGGAATAAGGGGAAACTGAGGAATTAGAGATCCAAGAAGATAGCAATGAGTCTCAACCCAGCGAGAGAAGGGGGAGCTTGATCAACTCAAATTCAGCTGTCTTCGCCGACACCATGGTCCCATCTCGATGTCATCGTACTGTAATACGGTGGCTACACGACGACATTTCGAGTGCTTTACGTTGTTGTGTTGCCTTCCTAAAACAATCGGCCACCCTCTTGTTTCCTTCGTATTGTCTTCGTGAGGCGAAAAATTCCGGATGGCACCGATGATCACACGGAATAAAGACGAAGATGTCACGATTTGACAGGATTCTCTCACGATGGCCTTACGAAGGGCAAAATGGTCACACGAATTCAACACGAAAATATACCTTCGCAAGGTATTTCGGCATTTACTTTGCATGCCAAAGATTTTGGCATCGCTCACGAAGTTGCTGCCGGAGCCTGAGAAACTCAACCGGCGGTCATACGATGGCTTAAGATGTCCCCACGAATGGCCCGATGATTTAACGATCCGATCCGAATTTGAACATTTCCTTTACTGTGAGTCTATCTGGTGTCTTTTTCGGGACAGTGTGACGCCTGCATAATGAGTTTACGTAGTTCCTGAGACCATATCAGCATTACCTGTTCTGTAGACGAACTGAATCACGTGAAGAGCCTTATTTTTTAATGAATGTACATTATGTATGTGTTGTATGCACTTCCACTTATGTTATCTTGATATCCCCATATGCATAGTCCTTTCCAAATGTCCAGTTTGACCACTTGAATTGTTCGTGAAAGCCCTATTCAAATTGCGCCTATAACGTCACCTGACGAGCCATCAATTTATATAGAAACGGTTTCCAAAGCGGCCCCTAGAGAGGGGTCGTCAGGCAACTGCAACTTCTTACCGCACTATGAAGCCAAGTAATATGATTTTTAAGTCCGTGTTGAAACTTGTTGAATCATTAATTATTCATCATCAGAAGTTAATTGCACACTTGCAAATATTCAGAAGTTAAATCTATTTAACTTTAAACATATTTATTACCAATAAAATTGAACAAGGGATTGGGCACAAGATTTTACAACTTACAATGTATCACAGGCTTCTCCTGTCATACATTTACAATTAAATGTCAACAATGATAATAGGAATACACATAAAGTAGATATAAATATAGATACATATTAAATTTATTACCGGAAGGTGACCGGTACAGATGGTAAGGGGCTATACACTTTCCCTCAACTATGGGACAAGCCTTTCTGTAAAAAGGAATCTTCACGAGACGAATATCCCTTTTCAAATGTTTTCATAAAGTGTATATATATACAATGTCAAGTATAAAAAAGAGAAACGTTTGTGA
This sequence comes from Mizuhopecten yessoensis, assembly GCF_002113885.1. Taxonomy (NCBI): domain Eukaryota; kingdom Metazoa; phylum Mollusca; class Bivalvia; order Pectinida; family Pectinidae; genus Mizuhopecten; species Mizuhopecten yessoensis. The sequence continues at coordinate 72,097 of NW_018404837.1, read as the reverse complement.
ATTATTTATAACATTGTACAACTAAATGTCTTTGTCCAATTTTTGTCTAGACCATGCATATATATATTTATGTACATGTATACTCTCTTTCCCGCTTTCACTGTCTCCATACGCTAACACGTAGTAAGTCATATTAGCCATCACACACAATAAACTGTATGACAAAACCACTACGTGTACATGCAGAATATGTGTCAGATATGGAACGTGTTGAGATACTTGATAACTATATGTTTTCAATACTTTACATAGAATAAAGCATACTTGTAAATGGACCCTTTTTATGTTGAGACAACTTTTCTTATATCTTTCTTAATCAGTTCTTTTTTGTCCGAAACAGAAGCAGTAGTTATCGGCAGCACGCGTCATTTTTACAACGTAAACAAACGTTTTTCCCCGTTTTCAATGCGTATTCGATTATATCTGAAGTCGAAAATTAATTGATCATACATTCTAACTCAACATCAGGTGAAAACATGAACTGTTGAAACAATAAGATTTTAAAAAATGTTTTTGTTATGCGATCCTATTCACAAAACGAAGGTTCTCCTTTCTCAGTTATTCATCCTGGCCTGTCATTTTGACATTTTTAAATCTAGCTGCGATAGCGTAGCTTTCTGACGACGACAGATTTTTTTTATATATTGCGTCGTCACGGCAGATCTAGGAGGCCGAGTATTAATATTAGTACTAATTTAATTCGTGCATGTAAATACAAAAAAAAAATCGTTTAATTCAGCAATATTATTAATTCATACCATTTTACTGAGCCCGGGTCGCTTATTTCCCGCATATTATAGAGGGCCGGAGTTATGATGTTAATAGTCGATAAAACGTCAGAATAATTCGGACTACGACAGTACCAAGTGTGACCGGGCGAAACATGTGTTTGATACCGATATCAGAATTATTTCCTGGAACGTAAATGGTGGCTTTTTATCCGAGTGCTGGATTCCAAAAGGCTTTGAGGTAGAACATGCACAAGGTGTTGGGTTGGTGTTACTAATCAGTAATACTATTTGTAAATCTCGTTTTTATGAACAATATAATTGTGATATTTTTTCAATGCTAGAAAACGTTATAAGCGAATATTCTGAATCCAGCAATGTAATGGTTATAGGTGATTTAAACAGTCGTACCCGTAATACAGATGATTTTATTTCATTCGACATTTTATATGTCGGTATACAGTCACATATTGAATCCATTTTTAATTACTTAAGTGATACTGATGAAGAGAGGCTTCTGCCGATCAGAACAAATCCTGATCGTGGGGTCAACGAATTTGGTACTAGATTATTAAACCTATGTAAATCCTCGGGTTTAAGACATTTAAATGGTAGAGACCTAGACAATCTCTCTAGTGATTTTACTGTCTGTGGTGCAAATGAAATGAGTGTTATTGATTATGTATTAATGCCATTTAGTATGTTTTCTGTTGTTAAACAATTCATGGTTTGCGAATTTGTTGAATTTTCCGACCATGCTCCATTGCACATTGAAATATACTGTAATTTAGGTGATGATGATGATGATGATGATGATGAAGATGATTTTAATGATAGACCTGTGTATAAATGGAAGGAGGAGTACCAACATCAGTTTCTCGAATCTGTAAGAGTTAATTTAGACTTATTAAAGAAATCAGTTTTAATCAATGATGAATTAAATCAAGATTCTATTGATACCTGCGTAAATAATTTTACTGATGTTTTACTTGGGACTATGCAACCATTTTTTCTAAGAAAACCGCCCAAAAATAACACTGATAAGCCCCTGTTAAAGTTGACACCCATACCTTTTCTAGTTCCGAAGATAAGCCCTGGTTCAACGATCATGTTTGAGCTCTACGTAAACAATATTTAGTCGCTTTAAAGAAATTCAATATTAACAAATGTTACTGGACACACACTGTTCTTATCCGTAAGAAAAAGAAAAAAGAGTACAAAATCCTGTAAGAGGCAATATTTGAGCGCAGAAGGTGATATGTTGGAGTATATGAGAAAACATAACCCCGGGTCTCTTCATAAGAAATTTGGTAAGAAGAAAGCTAAAACATGGATGTGTAATGGTAATCACTGTACAATCATTTCAAAACCCGTCTTCTATACAACAAGATAGTGACCCAGTCCATCGTGACGACTTTAGTCTTACTGATAATGACACTGTTTTTGAGGAGTTAGATGCTCCTATTTCGTTACAAGAAGAAAAAAATGCTATTCGGAAATTGAAATGTGGTAAATCACATGGACCTGGTGGTTTGTTAAATGAATGTTTGAAAGCTGGCGAGGAATTACTCCTTCCAACTTTATCTACGTTATTTAATTATATACTAGAATCTGGTTATTTTTCTTCTAATTGGTCGTCAGCCATAATTATTCCTGTCCATAAGAAAGGTGTTTTAAATTACCCTAATAACTTTTGATGTATTAGTTTAATTAGCTGTCTTTGTAAACTTTTTATCTCTGTACTAAATAGCGTATTTTAGATGTGTGTACAAAATATGACCTAATTACTGGTGCACAATTCGGATTTCGTCCAGAACTTAGTACGATTGATATAATTTTCGCATTACATTCTATTATAACGAAAACTTTATCTTCAAAGAAACGTTTGTACTGTTGCTTTGTGGACTATCGCAAGGCGTTTGATTTTGTTGATAAATTAAGCTTATGGCGTAAGCTGACTAAGCTTGGTATTAGAGGGGAAATGTTATACGTCATTAAGTCATTTTACAAATCAGTTAAATCTTGTGTATCAATTAACGGTAAATGTTCTAATTATTTTAAGTGCAATGTTGGATTAATGCAAGGGTAAATATAGTTTTCTTTATTGTTTTCAGTTTTTGTTAATGATTTTGAAACCTCATTTATTGAAAATGGTGCAACAGACTATGACTTTGGTGAATTGAGTTTGTTTTTTTGTTAATGTATGCGGATGACTTAGTATTTTTTTCCGAAACTATTGAAGGTTTACAGAGTCTTTTAGGTAATCTGAATGAGTATTCTACTAAATGGAAATTAACAGTTAACACTGAGAAAAACCAAAATAGTTGTATTTAGAAATGGAGGTCGTATAAGAGATAGAGAAAGATGGATGTATAATGGTATGGAGGTGGAAGTTGTAGATGTTTTCAGCTATATATATATATATACTCAGGAGTAAAACTTCAATTCATTAATAAATTCAATCATATACAGAAACAGTTATCTGACTAAGGACGACAGGCCATGTATGCTCTTTTTTCAAGCTCTTCTAACATGAGCATAAACTGTATAACGTTATTGCATTTATTTGATACGTATGTTTGCAGTAGATTGCATTATGCATGTGAGGTTTTGTGATCTACAAAAGGTACGGATATTGAGAGGTTACACTTACACTTTTGTAAGAAGATTTTAAAAGTTAAGAAGTCGACTTGCAATGCAATGGTTTATTTTGAATTAGGTCGATATTCTTTGGAATATATAAGAAAATTCAGAATGATAAAATATTAGTTAAAACTAATGGATTCGAAAAATTGTATTTTGCAAACTGCGTATTCCTTTTTAAGTAGTAGCAATACAGGCAATTGCTTTAACTGGGTTAATCATGTCGAACATTGTCTTTTTTTCTCTCGGATTCGCAGATGTATGGACAAATTACTATTCATATAACCATAAAGTATTTTGTATATGATAAAGCAAAGAATATTTGATCAAAGTCAACAATATCTTAGAGGGCTATTAGAGGCCTCACATCAATGTATTTTATATAAGTACTTAGCAAATCACCATATTCTTCAATACTATTTGACAAAGTATATTCCTATGAAATAACGAATCTGTGTATCTAAACTTCGTCTTTCTGCACATAATTTAGCTATTGAAATTGGTAGATACAATAGCACAACGAGAGAACAAAGGCACTGTATGAGCTGCAATTGTGATATAGAAGACGAATGTCATTTTATTTTGATATGCAGAAATTATCATATCCTGAGAGTAAAATACATAAAATCATATTACTGGCGAAATCCTTCAATGTATAAACTTGTACAGTTACTGCGTGTTGACAATAACAGCGATCTTCGTAAACTTGCTAGATATATATTTGAGGCTAATAAGGCACGAGTGACGTAAAACATGCATATCAATATAATTATATAAATGTTTATATATACAAAATGTATATTACTGGCATTGAGAATATGTTTGTATCATTACGGATTATGTTAATTACATGTTTGTTGTTGATGTTAGTGTCAGATACTGATGATGATGATGATGCTGAGTATGATGATGATGATGATGATGATGATGAAGATGATGATGATGATGATGATGATGATGATGTGAGAGCGTAAATGATTGTTGAATGCACAATAATGATGTGGGAGTGATAATGAGTGTTGATTACACAATACATATATGTATATATCATTTATAATTTATTGTAAATTATGTTTATCCAATAAGTTGTCAAACTTAAGGAATAAAAATTGAATTGAAAAAAAAATCCGAGGTAAAACAAGCCCCGTTTATTATATACTGTAAAAACATATATTTCCGTTGGGGTTAAATTTCGTTATTTTTGTTTGGGGAGAAATTAATTCGTTGGGATTATATTTCGTGGAATCAATATTATAAAACCCTGTATAATTTTGGTCAGTTGTCCGTGTTTGAAACCTGGACAGTAAGACAATAGGTCCGGCTAACTGTAACCATGTGTGGTAGTCAATAACTCTCTAAAATGGAAATAGTTAGGTCTACCGACATTTTATAACACACATTCTGATAAGAAAACGAGCATCGTTTCATAAATATAAAAAAAATCATATCGATTTCAATGAAAATATTATTCCAGAAGGAAGGCGTGTGTAATTAAACCCTCTTTGTAATTGCATCAGTGTGTCCAATATATGTGTAGTAGGGTAGGGGAGACTATTTTCGCTCATTTCCCTGTTTGTAAGATAGAGCTGTCCAGTGTAAGAAAGGGGTGTGGGAAATTTCTTTCTTGCATACTAGACCACATTTCCGGCGATGCTGGAAAAGTCTATCCAACCAGCGGGTCTAGATCGCTTACACGCGCAGACTGGCGGGGGAATAATAGTGACCATTCGGGGTCACGCTATTGTTCGTGACATCATTTTATGACGTTCTTGGGCCAGTCCGGTCATTGACGTCATTAACAATCCGGACTTCATATGCAAATGGAAAATGTGCGGATAGTTTACAACTATTTACTAGAATAGCAGTTTTTACGGGTTTTAGGTAATAAGCAAGAAATATAATCCATTCCTGATGTGATGTATGTATATGTATATGGTTATTTAAACCCCCGGAATAAAATATTGAACAGCAGACCCTCGTTTTGGAGTCCGTCAGGGTCATTGACGTCACTAACAATTGCCAGCCGGGCTTCATATGCAAATGAGAATTGTGCGGACAGTTTACTGCTTTACTAGAAGAGCAGCTGTTTTTACAGGTTTCAGGTAATAAGCAAGAAATAGAATCCATACCTGATATGAGGTAAGGATAAGGTTATTCAAACCCTAGGGATAAAATATGGAGCAAAAGACCCTCGTCAAAGTCTCGGGTCTCCTGCTCAATATGTTATCCCTTTAGTTTGAATAACCTTATCCATACCTCAAATCAGGGATGGATTCTATTAATCTCAACCCTCGGGAAAATCTTCCTAAGTTGCCAAACACTTCGCAAAGCCTCGTGTTTGGCAACTTAAGAATCTTCCCCCTCGGATTCAGATTACTCTATCTCACCCCCAAGGGGTGAGAGATTCTATTAATTCTTACAAACTAGACCAAGACATCCGAATTTCCGGCGGTGCTGGAAGGTTCTATGCGACCCACGGGTCTATATCGCTTACACGCGCAGACTGTCGGGGAATTGTAGTGACCTTTCGGGGTCACGCTATTCTTCGTGACGTCATATTATGACGTTTTGGGGTCAGTCAGGGTCATTGACGTCATTAACAATTGCCATCCGGGCTTCATATGCAAATGAGAAATGTGCGGACATTTTACACCTTTACTAGAAGAGCAGTTTTTACAGGTGTTGGGTAACAAGCAAGAAACAGAATCCATCCCTATGAGGTATGGATAAGGGAATTCAAATTATCGGGATGTATTTTACAGGCGTTAAAATGTCCCTATAGGTCCCTAAAAGGTCCTTGTAGGTCCCTATAGGTCCCTAAAAGGTCCCTTTGTATAGGTCCCTATGTATAGTAGGTCCCTATGTATAGGTCCCTATGTAATGATCCCTATGTATAGGTCCCTAAAAAGTCCCTGTATGTCCCTAAAAGGTCCCTGTGTATAGGTCCATAAAAGGTCCCTGTAGGTCCCTGTATATAAGGTCTCCTGTGTGTAGGTCCCTTTGTTAGGAATATGAGGTAATGAAAGGTCCCTATGTATAGGTCCTTTTATACTAAAAGGTCCCTATAGGTCCCTGTAGGTCCCTTTTGTATAGGTCCTTATGTATACATTGTAGGTCCCTTTGTTTAGCCTATCAACAATCTCTTTTTGTTTTTTTATTTCATGTTTTCATATTTTACGAAGGTTTTGGAGAATATGTATTTTCTTTACATTAGTATGAAAGTATTTGATAAGATGTACTTGAAACAATGATAGCTAGGTGGCACGACCCGACTCCCATTAATATTCTTAAGATGAAAGCATGTGATAAACTGTACATGAAACCATCACACCTTAATAACCTGATCACAATTCACTCACTTTCTACACGACGATGGACGGAAGAAGTACCCAACCGGGATAGAAAGGTTTCGACGAGCAATCTTGCTCTGTCTTAAATTAGGACTGCATCGTGAGGCAGCCCTTAATAAGGAGATCAAACTCTGTGTGGCAACACACAGAGAAGAGTTAAATGCTCCCTATAATGAAAGGTAGCATCACTTTCTAGTGGAGAGGGTAGCGAGAAGGCAAATGCTTTCTCCTATGATGGTTTCGAGACACGTGGGTGGATGGAGCAGACGTGTCTCAGAGACAACTTGTTCTATGGGGAAGTGGTTGAACTCCTTTTAATATGGCACGGTTAACAGGAGTGACGGATGACGGACGGACGGTAGACTCTAATCCAGCCTGACATTATACGTCAGACAGTCCAAAACCTGTAAAATCACAACCGTCAATCACCCAGCTTCGTCTATCTTGATTGGTAGCTGTGATAAATGGAGATGGGAGTCAAAAGACATTTTCACACATTTCTCTTGTTTACATTAAAGTTATTAAAGTCCATACTCTCCTAGAAATTGTTATAATGAGAGAACAGAGTTGATTTATTGTTAATGTAACGCTATCCAACACTTTCACCGGGAGGCCGTCCTTAAATGATCTTAGCTGTTGATGGAACGTTAAGCAATAAAAACAAACAAAAAACATGAGAACAAGAATATTTTTTACAAATATCATCACCTTTATAAGTTTCACCCATATCAGCAATACCTGTAAATAGAATGCTGTTACATCACGACATTTCAACAGACACATATGAGATATCTAATAAAGAAAACCATGTGATATAAACGATAACTTCATCAGTGTATATCGTTTTTCATCACCTGGACCTTTCAGTTGACATTGCTATTTGAGAGAGCAGAGTTGTGTTATTAATCACAGAATGTAAAGTCAACAGAGGGTGACATATTTATTGCTATTTGAGAGAGCGCGGTTGATAACGGTTGAGTTCTTCAGAAAAATGATCAAGTAACGCTTATATAGTACACGGTAATGTTGTTAACTGAATCAAATGCGTGAACCATTTTCATACAGCTAACCCTTGCGTGCTCTACTCCCTCTGACATACACATGACATCATACATAACTAAAGGATCCATTTGGTGAAATTCTACATTTCAAAATGATAGGTTTGATGTCGATGTAGGAAGATTGAGAAAAACCAGCACCAGTCAATGTTTGAAAAGGTTAGCAATTTTGCTTTTAATCGATCACTATCAATCTAATACTATTAAAGGGCTGAGAGTCTTTAAAGTATATGTCACTGTCTAATACTATTGAAGGGGTGGAAGTCCTTAAATATATGTCACTGACTCGCATGAGCAGACCCTATTCTTAAAAGTTGAATTAGAATAATAAAAAAATAACAGTTTTCAAATTTAAACATTTATTTAGTACAGTAAATAAAAAAGACAAACATTTTCCTGTGTATGATTGATATGTATAATTAAAATATAAATACATCTCAAGCATTGGTATAATCACACTAAAATATAGATATTTAAACATTCTACATATTTATTTTTTTATCACAATTAAGAAACATCACTGAACTAAAAATAGACACACACTTTACCCTGAGTATTTGATTTATAAAAAGATTAAACAGTAATACAATCAAATGTAAATATCACAATAAAACATCACAAAATTTATAAGACATACATATGATCAAAGATGTAATTATCAATAGTAAAAGAACGTACAAGAAATTATAAAAAAAAAGTTTCTGAGCAATAATTTGTATAAACATTATAATTAAACATTGGTATAACAATTATCACAATATAGTTATAAAACAGAACTAAAAAAATAGACACACATTTACCTCAGTATTTATTTGTAAAAATAAATATACATATTCAAACATTCAACATAAAAAAAAGTTATCACAATTAAGAAACATCACTGAACTAAAACAGAGATTAAACAGTAATACAATTAAATGTAATTATCATAATAAAACATCACAAAATCTATATCACAGAATTCAACGAATTCAGTGCAGACGATTTCTCAGAAGGTAGTTTTTCTGCGTGGTAGTTGTTCCACCTCCACCTCAACTACAATTTCAAAATAAAATCATTTTCTACACACCCTCGAATGGATTCTCCTCCTCCTCCTCCTCCTCCACGTCTGCCTCAACCTTTACAAGAGTGCCATATGCACTGTCAAATTTAAATGTAACTGAAAATTAAATTTAATTATATACATCAGTTAATATTAACCAAGACTTTGTAAATCGCATCATTATCAATGAGCATGTATCATTTAAAGTAGGAAGATCTACACTAAACTCTATAACTTACCTGATGCTGGAGGTGTGACGGTCTAAGGCGGGGCCGGGATCAGGACCGGGATCACATCCATTTCTATATTCTCTAGATATTAAATATATACTCATTTAAATATCCAGTCAAAGGAACAAGACAAAAGTGTCCTTTATAGAGAGGTGTCCTTTATAAAGAGGAAAATATGTTCAACAATTTAAGTCTCTTTTAATCCAAGTGTGAATAAAGTTTTATTACAGTATTTTTCTACTCATCTACAAAACAAGATTAATTATTAATTTTCAATTTTCATCTGACACAACTTTTATTTTTTTGTATAAGGTAAGTGCTCGCTTTACACGTATTATTAAAGAGATTTTCATTGAGGATTCATAGCATTGTCCAATATATAAGGGTGCCTGCTATGATGGATTTGACTGTATGCACTTTTAAATAGATATGTGTTTTGAAAATAACAGAAACGAATCATTATCAATTGGGAATATATTATAAGAATTTAACATACCTTCATCTTCATCCCCTTTGTTTGTGACTGTGAAGAATAGAAAAAGTACTTAATTACATACAACACAGACTTAATGTTAATGATCTAGGGGAGACAACTCACATACATTATATGGTTAAAATCTTATGAAATCACATTTTTTTATTTTACTTACAGACTTCAAGGTCCTCTCTAACCCTGTACGTCCTCCACCGTCGTTGTCGCCTGCGCCATTGTCTGATGACCAGAACCGCAAGTATTACAACTGAAAATAAATTTGACACTTTTATATTTTTCATATAACTGGGAAATAAGTGACTAAACTATGTATAATTTTATATCGAACATTTTATCTTATGATAGTCTGTGACTTGTACTTATTAAACAAAAATTATGGTTGAGGAGGTTTGAATTCAGAATATTATCAATATAACATATTTGTTTCTTATAATACCTTCAATTAATGAACTATAAATTTAATTATGCGATTTTAATTTTAAAGATAATTATAAATATCGGCAGATAGAGACACCAACACCCCCACAACTAAGGGGAACACTTCGATGGAGTCCTGAGAGTCAGGAATGGAGGAGTCCGAAGAGTCCGGAGTGGTGGTGTCCTGAGAGGTCGGAGTGGTGGAGTCCGGAGAGTCCGGAGAGTCCGGAGTGGAGGTGTCCTGAGAAGTCGGAATGGTGGAGTCCGGAGAGTTCGGAGTGGAGGTGTCCGGAGAGTTCGGAAAAGTGGAGTCCGGAGAGTCAGGAGTGGTGGTGTCCGGAGAGTCCGGCGTTGAGGTGTCCTGAGAGGTCGGAGTGGTGGTGTCCTGAGAGTTCGGAATGGTGGAGTCCGGAGAGTCCGGAGAGTCCGGAGAGTCCGGAGTGGAGGTGTCCTGAGAAGTCGGAATGGTGGAGTCCGGAGAGTCAGGAGTGGTGGTGTCCGGAGAGTCCGGCGTTGAGGTGTCCTGAGAGGTCGGAATGGTGGAGTCCGGATAGTTCGGAATGGTGGAGTCCGGAGAGTTCGGAATGGTGGAGTCCGGAGAGTCAGGAGTGGTGGGTTTGGCACCAAACATCATCATGGCTCAGAAAAGCCTTTATGGCATTGTGGAAATAAGAGAATTTGAAAAGGGCGGTATGCCCATATTACGATTTCGTACAACTTTTTCGAAGGAGCAAATAAACTCTTTCTACATATTAATAAGAAGGATAGAAAGTATTACCTAGTGCTCAGCTGGGCGGAATTAGAGGAGTTTGACTTGAATTCCATAAAAGAAAACTTTCAGGTGAAATTGCATTTGAGTATGTTTATCATATGAGACGGTTGTACTGTATGTATATTCTTGATGCATAACCCGAAAAAAGTTTCTTGTAGGACACCAAGACGGTCAGGTCAGGAAAAGTGATTAAAAATATGAACATGGAAAATGTGAACATTCCAGCAGAGACAGTAAAGCACAACAGATATGGATGTCATCGTATTCTTGTTTTTTCCTATACAACGGATGTTATTTTATTTCTCATTTTATAGAGCAACGGGCCGCGTGTTCACCAATATCAGAGGAAAACGTATTCCCAGCAGAACAATTCGGTGGATTACCTGAACACCAACTCTGCTTAAAAAACATGTTTGCATAGGTGGTCAATTGTGATGATAGTGAGTTATAGTATATTACAGAAAAGGTGTACGGGTAAATTGCACGGTTAAATCAACTTCTGATAACTAATTAGATAATCAATTTTATTATCTATATATTAACAGGCTAGGCCTATATCAATCTTCTCCGTGATGGTGTAAGTATGACAATATATATATATATGTAATTAATAAGCTATTCATATCATTTTAATAAACTCAATCATACTTTCATACAATTGCCTACTTACACTCTCTACACTCTAATGTCAATACTCGTTTTCTATATGATAATATTATCTAAATTGACTAGCAACTATCAACAATTATGTTGGAGTTAGGTTAAATACAGAAAATAATTCATTTAATTATATTTACATACAAAAAAAGCATATACAATAGTTTGATAATATTTAAACATTTAGTTACATCATCCTAACCGTTTAGATGCAATAATGTACTTTTCAACATTAGACAATATCAATATATTTATTTTAGGAGGTAAGTCAGTAATTCCAGATGTCAAAAAATGAACATTTAAGTAGCCAACTCTGGTATAGATATCATGGATTAATTTCCTGGAATTAAAGTAATTTGGACAGGAGAAGAAGAAGTGTTCAGACTTTTTTTTTTGGATGGCCGCATGAACAGGAAGAATCAGGAGATAGATGGTCAGCAAATTTGTCATAATTTAAGTCACTGGCATTATTTCTAAGTTGGCAGAGGATAACATTTAACTTTCTAGGGCTACAATTTAGAAAAACAGGAGTAATATTTATAAGAGGGATTCTTTCATTATTCAATTTGGATTTGAATATATGTAATGATGGTGCTGAGATTGATTCAGAATCAAGAGAGTTCCATATTCTCATGACATCTGGAAAAACTATTGCTAAATAAATTATATCTAAAGCGAGGAATATTAAAAAATCTGGGTTGCCTAAGATTATGAGATGGAACAGCATCATTAATATAAGGTTAAACAATGTCATGTAAATATTCAGGTGTCATATGATAAAGGATTTTAAACATTAAAATAAGTCTGTGCTTACATTGTATGACGCCTAAAAGGGAGTAGTTTAAAACCTGTTTCAGTATATAGTTTCTGATGTGATGTTCCACTTCGTAACCCAGTTATTATTTTCATGGCCTCAATTTGTACAGATTCTAATAATTTAGCTTATCCAATAGTACAATTGTTCCAAACAACATCTGCATACTCAAGAAAAGGTTTTACATAAGAACAATACAGTGTAATTAAAGCATTTCTGTCGACTTTGTATTTGAGTGTTCGTAAAATATTCAATCTTTTGCGTGCTTTATCATAGATTTCTTGGATGTGATTACTCCATGAACCTTTGGAATTGAATAAAAGACCTAAGCGTTTATGATTAGTTATTTCATTTATTATAATCAATAACTGCTTATAATTGCAAAATGATAATTAATATTCAGAACAGTTTTCAGAATCAAACAAATTTATTATTTTCCATCATTTTATGTATGAGAGGAAACTTTATTTTATTGCTGACATAAGTATCAAAGTGGCTTAAATTAAGAAACTTTATTTTTCATATAATGTAATGTTATTTTAATTTTTCATATAATGTAAATATTGATATCTAATGATTATTTTCTATGACTTAGTGCTGTATTAAATGTGTATTACAGTTAATGTAAGAATAAAAACCTTTTATCCATTTTATTATTGAATTTAGTATCATATCTACAAAATGAGTTGACATTCTTAGTTGAAAATATGCTATAACTAAACTTCAAAGGATTTCCTATAAAAAAAAAACTCCTTTCAATTTTCCAGAGTTGGTGTTCGGGGAATGAGCCAAAAATTTGATGTGCCAGGACGAGTTTGAGCAGTACCTGGCCATGCAAAATTTTCAGTGAACTCACATAATTTGATAAGAGTTATCTTCCTCTGATCAATAAGATAGACAGTTCTTTTACAATCTGAAAATATTTTAATTAAACATCTACTTATCAACTTTATTTCATAGCGTGGACACTCTCATTGTATCGATGTCTACTTAGCCTTCAATTCCAATTTATTTATCTAAATATGAATCAAAAAACGTATCATTAAATGTGTTATTGATTCAAACGTGGATGAATTTTTAAGAGATAGATCGTACTGTGCTACTTATCTATGTTTCATCAGTATTTATTTGGATGTCACGAAGTAGACATCTGTAGGTCCGTCATATTTCATAGTCTTGTTACAGCTACAAGGAAACGCTATTCCGAATTAAGAAACGAAACTCTGTTTTTTATAGATATTATCGTATGTATCAAATATGGTAGAGTTCGTAATTAGATGAGAAGACTAACGAGATATCGATATTACTGTAAAAATAGAGGCCAATTTTGGAGTGTATAAAGAGTCGGTGTTGGATTGTATATCTGAATGTAGAGATAATTGACTTCTCAAACACAGAACAACGCGTTTGCTCATCTTTATTGATATCATTCACATGGTATATCGAGGCATACTAATTAGTAGTAATCATAAATTCTTAATACATTCAATCAACAGTCTACTGTGTGGTCAGTATGACCTTGTTGTGTAGAGTCATTAAATCTACTGTGTGGTCCGGTATGACCTTGTTGTATGGAGTCATTAAATCTACTGTGTGGTCCGGTATGACCTTGTGGTGTAGAGTCATTAAGTCTACTGTGTGGTCCTGTATGACCTTGTGGTGTAGAGGCATTCGATCTACTGTGTAGTCCTGTATAACCATGTGGTGTAGAGTCATTAAGTCTACTGTGTGGTCCTGTATGACCTTGTGGTGTAGAGTCATTCAATCTACTGTGTAGTCCTGTATGACCTTGTGGTGTAGAGTCATTAAGTCTACTGTGTGGTCAGTATGACCTTGTTGTGTAAAGTCATTAAATCTACTGTGTGGTCCGGTATGACCTTGTTGTATGGAGTCATTAAGTCTACTGTGTGGTCCTGTATGACCTTTTTGTGTAGAGTCCTTTTATGAACTGTTAAGACTACCCTGTGTCTCTATATAGCTACCTGGTATCAGCCGCAGAGCACATCTTTGAACAAAAAGATGTTTATCAGTTTCAACATCTACTAAAATACCAACTTATTCAAGCATGTTCTCTGTGATTCCCAAGAAAACAATATGTGACAACTTCACAAAAATGACGGAATATACCAATACATGTATCACATATTTGTCTAAATTTCAACAGGTAACCAAAGCAACTACAAATAAAAACATGTCAAATAGTTTGAGTACAGTTTCATGGAAGTTTTCAAAATAGAAAATAAAACAATAGGAAAATTCAATTTGAAATTTAAATTTTGATGATTTTGGGGCCAAAAACGGTCCAAATCAAACATATTCCTTTAAATCTAAAATTTAACCGGTACATTTGTTTTTAAAACTGCATATACTTTTGTTTATGCAGGATGTCTATTTTTAACGCAGTCCCAAAGATTAAAATAAAACAACTAAATAATTGTTATGGAGATAATTCATGATTGTCTTGAATATCCTAAGACAGAAATTGCTCATTATGAATACTTGTCAATAATCCTGTTTATCATTATAGGTCTATGAATCAGAATAGAATCTAGTTTAATACTTTTATTGATATTTTCAAATAATTTTGACAATGAAGCGATATTTAAATTTCATATTTTTATAAAAATATATGGTAGATCTTCAATAAATAAAACAGCACACAGCAGGAATCGGCCAGTTATCTTCATCACTTAAGTCAAGCGTAACAATTGTGGTGACGTAACAATCAACAGTTCAGTTATGATCTTATATTGCTGCATTGCTATTATATTACACTGGTTTTTTGCTATTAAACATTTCCTGTCAAGTCCTTGTGAGAACCTCTAGAGAGAAATAACAAAATATAACAAAAAATATTTTATTATTGAAACTTTTAAGTTTAAAAATTGAAACCAAAGACCTGACCATGAGTGAATCTCAGACTTAGACAGATGCCATATTTCTGCGTTTAAATTAATACTCTTCTTTTCCTGAAAGTCAGGACCTAACCCCCTAAATATATTTTCCAACTTTTCCAATGTCTTCATGATTGTGTAACAAATCAAGTTGGCTAAAACATACATGTACTTTTCCCCAGAGTTCTTCAAGAAAATGCTATCAAATCATTAGTGATTCCCACAGCTGATGACATAATATCACTCTTAACCCATTCACCACTGTTGACCAAAATGGACTCATCCAGATCAATGCATGGTAGACTTTACTTAAGTTACATTGGGGTGAAAGGGTTTATAAGGAAACAAAATTCAATGACAAAATTAGAACAGTTCAAATCACGCCAAAATCAACAAATTCTGAAATTTTTGGAAAATTACATATTTCAGATCAGATCATGTATTTTTAATACTATAAGTTGGTCAGTATTAGAACCATAACTAAATGCGACCTGGTTATCCTAAAAGATGTAATAAGGCCATGCAAATAATATCTACTTCTTAATCATAGTAAAGGCGGGATATTATCTCTTCCAAATTAGTAGCCTTGATATTAAATACTTTGTTCTCTTTATTTTCATTTCAAATTCGACATCTGACTTTTATTAATTAAAATGAACATGAAGATTTTCCCCTCTAAACAGACTTATTGGGTCATTTACATGTCTTACAATACAATCTCCTTACGCATTGATAGCCTAAACATGATAGCACTTAAAAACGTAATGTCTTCACAACACCACGTATCATTCTTGCTGTTGGTGTTGCTCATGTTCAACCTTTAGTCCTTTTGGAAAATGGGTTTTACCTGAAAATTCAAAATTTCACACATTTAAATGATTTACACAAAATAATCATATTTATACAGCTGTATTGAATATACCCACGAGAAAGCTTATACGTGCATTTCCTATTTCTCTCGTTCGAAATACTTTTCGTTGTCACTGCGATTAAATATATACCAAGTATGAAATTCAATCGCAATTGTTGGTCCTAAAGAAGCCCATCATTTGGGCGAAATCGGTAGACATACCTAATAAAAACAAAAGGCACAATGGGCCTGAATTGCGCAACTGGTACATGTACATATCAATCTCACACCAGTAACTTTCAAAGTTGGCCAAGGGCAAACATATTGAAAATTAAAATAGGCTATGTTAAACAACCGTCCAAATATCATCATCCTGTGCCATTTGGTGATTGAGAAGAGAGTGTATGAAGATTTTAACACATTTGACCCCTGTGAACTTGACAGTCATTCATTTGAACAAACTTTTGATACCATCATCCTAGGTCTTTTGAGTATTGAGAAGAAGTTTTTACAAGACTTTAATATATTTGACCCCTGTGACATTGAAAGGGGATAAAATCCATTGAGTTTAACAAACTTGGTACATTGTAGCACTTTATCCCAGCATGCTATTGGCCAAATATCATAGAGAATACATTGTTTGAAAAAAAATCAACAATAGACACCGATCTCAAACAAGTCAAGGTAATTTATTTGAACATATTTAGTACCCCTTCATCCGAGCATGCTACATGTACTAGCCAAATATCATCCTCCTCAATACTGGGTGGTATCCAAGCAAGGGGTTACAGAAATATACCGATACAAGAGAATGGCTTTGGCTCTATCCCTGGAGCCATAAACAAGAGGCCCAATGGGCATGCATTGCTCACCTGGTATTAATCTTACAATTGTTACCTTAAAATGAACTAAAATACAGCTACAGGAAAAATATCAATGTCTGACCTAAAAGTCATTTATAAGAACCTATTTAACGATTTATACTTATTTGACCCCTGTGACGTTGAAAGTCAAACATGGACATAAAGTTGAACAAACTGTTTAGCCCTTCATCCCAGAATGCAGATTGACAAATATTATCACCCTATACCTTTTGTTTATTGAGAAGGTGCCTTTAAATATTTATGCACAATTAACTAGGTGTATCAAGGTCATTCGCATGAACAAACTATCACCCTGGATGTTTTTGTTATTCAAAAGAAGTTGTTTAAAGATTTCAACATATAACCCCTGTGATCTTGAATATGGACAAATGTAATTTATTTGAACAAACCTGGTAGCCCCTCATCCAAGCATGCTACTGGCCATATATCACCACCCTGGACCTTTTGGTTATTAAGAAGAAGTTGTTTAAATTATTCAACATATTTGACCCCTGTGCCTTTTAAATTGGGCGAAGGCATTTAATTTACACAAACTTGGTAGCCCGTTATTCAAGCATGCTTCTGGCCAAGTATCATTATACTGGTCCTTTTGGTTATTCAGAAAAAATCGTTTAAATGTTTTAAAAACAAATTGACCCATGTGACCTTGAATATGGCAAAGGTCATTCATTTGAACAAACTTGGTAGCCCTTAATCCCAGCATGCTACAGGCCCAATATCAGTACCCTGGGCCTTTTGGTTATTCAGAAGAAGTTGTTAACAGATTTTAATATATTTGACCCCTGTGACCTTAAAAATAAGTCAAGGTCATTCATTTAAACAAACTTGGTAGCCCTTCATCCCAGCCTGCTACAGGCCCAATATCAGTACCCTGGGCCTTTTGGTTATTCAGAAGAAGTTGTTTGAAAGGTTTTTTAAGATAATTGACACCTGTGACCTTGAATATAAGTGAAGGTTATTTATTTAAACAAACTTGGTTGCCCCTCATGCTAGTATATGATTGGCCAAATATCATCATCCTGTGCCTGCTGGTCATTCAGGAGAAATTGTATAAAGATTTTTTTACATATTTGACACCTTTGACCTTGAAAATGGGCGAAGGTCATTCATTTGAATAAACTTGGTAGTCCTTCCTACCAGCATGCTACAGGCCAAATATCATCACCTAAGGTCTTTTGGTTATTGAGAAGATTAGTTGTTTAAAGTTTGACACTGGACGGACGACGGACGCCACACCATGGCATAAGCTAATAAATACTATTTTGGGCATTTAAATGTACTAGTAACCAGATCAAAAATGGTCTATTTCCTAAATATGTGTTTAACCTCATAGACACAATGTCTACTAATGTGAATTATTATTCAATGTGAGTTTCTCAGGACAGTTTGATTATTCCTCCTTATATGGTTGAAAGAGAATATCCACTCAATGTCCCAGTTATTGAGTTAAAGACCTAAAACTAAATAAAATATGGCTCATCCATATTATATGTCTGAAATTTTAGGTTTAAAGTATTACAACAATACTGTAATTTGCAAAGTACAAGGGAGATCACTATCAACAATGATCAATATGACAAAGTGCATTATATATGTAGTACATAAGATGGTAGTTAAGCATTGTGAAAGCAAACTACAATGGACATGTACAGACTTTTTTTTTGTCTACAGACAAACTGAACCATATTTATCCTCTGCCTAAAGCATATTTTTCACAATATGTATACAGAACATGACATTGGCTTCGATTATATACATGCATCCTCTAGTGAAATGATCTAAAAGGATAATTCATGAAAACGCTAAACTGATGATGCAAAAGTTCATGAAAAATCTTTGCAAAAATAAATAATTATAAAAAAATATAAAAATTTAGGACTATCTTTTTGTGAGGAAAAAAATTCTTTTCAAATTGATTACAACATAATACACAAAATTTCACCTTGATTTGATTTTTTTGTCCTCCTGGTATACTATGCAGTCTTCGGGCTTGATGCCCAATAATTCTGCATACATCTGTGATATTTCTGGGGGGACCTTAGCGTCTGCGACACTGTGATACACCATACAACATGGCACGCCTTTAGTTTGAAGTCTTGCTATGAATCCCTGTAACTGTAAAGTCAAGGCATAATAATCAATATCATAATGAAACATTTAAACAATTTCATTTCAGCAAAAGTTGAACATGACAACGAGATGACTGGATTATGATACAGCTGGATTACAAAACAATTTGATTTCAAGATGTCTTGATTAAAAGGTAATTGGATTATAAGAAAGTTGGATTAAAATCACTTTACCCCTATCATAGATAAACTAATTCAATTTTATGATATAAACATAAATCAATATATATTATCCACCGCTAGTGAATTCAATATTCATTAACTTCATGGTAAAGTGAACTCTAGTATAGGTATTCACAAACCTCATGAATTTCTAGTGAATCCTTAAAGGTAACCTGATGTCTAGTGAATTCTAGCACAAATGTATTCATAAACCTAAAGGGCTATTTAAATCCAACATCCTTCACCTCATGGTCTAGTGAATTTTAGCATTCACAAACCAGATAGACTAGTGAAATTCAACATCCTTTAACCTCATGGTCTAGTGAATTCTAGTATTCAAAAACCTGAGGGTCTAGAGAAATTCCAAATTTCCGCGTTAATTTTTATTGTTACCTCTGTGTGAGGAGAGTTTGTGCGAGAGTGTACAAACAATGAGGTAAAAAAAAAAAAAAAAATACAGTAAGAGAGTGTGAAAAGTGAGGAAGAAAAAAAATGAACAGACGTTGATTTGTGAGTAAAGAAAATAGAAAGTGTTTCATTTATATTGTTGGTTGTAGCTGGGACAGCCTATCCCCAGACAACCCACACATGATATATGGACACACACAAAAATCAATATTCACTTTAGCTAATGGTCTGATGAATTTTAGAATTTCTTGTTTTGAATCATTTTATTATCTATTCTGTATTAATCTATCTAGCTACAAAACGTACTTAACTGGCTTGAGTGGAGTGTGTTCTGCTGGACAGAGGAGGACATTTGATCTGTAGATATTGCTGTCTGTTCCTGATAGTGCGACATATGTACTACAGCCCATACCGTAGCCCAGCGCTACATCCACTCTGTAACATCATCACACATAACACAAATTATACAACCAATACATATAGATATAGCATATCCTTGATAATCCATAAACCTTCGCTCCAATCAAATATCATGATGTTTAGAAACTATATAAAACATGGCTATTTTTGGTACTACATTTACAGTGATGAATCTACATTTGAGTCTCGAGCCCTATACTCAATGAATTTTGATGGGACTCATAGAATTTCTGGAAATATTTAAATTTAGCATTGTACATGTGGGACCTATTGTTTTTAGCAATAGTTGAAAACGACCCATGAAAATAAATTGTAGATGGATAGAATTTCCTCCCTTACCATGATTGACACAGTCACACTATTTATTACTTATACGATGAAAACTTTTCCAAGTACAGTACATATTGGTGATTGCAATTATATATATATATTAATATGTTCAAATATATTCTTGAGATATATGTATTGGATGGAATAGTTTCCAACCAACAAACCAATGTCATTAAGATTACATCAGTGACCTCTTATAATTTACCGCAACAATCTGTATGCAGTATTGCAGCAATTTAGAATCTGAAATATCACTGAAATGTTAATAAACCTTTGTATATCTAATGCTGACTGACAGTCAAATACAAAATGCATCTTCTCATCCAGCGCTCCCGTGAAGACATTCCAATCCCTCCACTGGACCCATTTGGTTTTGCCACAACCTTAAAAACATCAACAACAAAAACACAAGTAATCTAACGTTGGAGTTAAAACTTTCTTAAGCATTTCAAACTCAAAAGTCTGGATTGTAGAATTTGGAAAGAAATAATGGAGGGGGGGGGGGGGGGGGGGGGGGGGGGGGTTCACGTGGCAACACAATGTAATACAACTACAAATAAAATGCGAAGTCAAGTCTTAATTATTAAACATGCCTCACTATAAACATATATGTATCCAGCAATCACACCACTAATCTGGTTGTCCAACTATCAAAACAATGCTTTAACTCATTCACCCCTAAAAACACATTTGAACTCTTCAAATTCAAAGGTTGGAATAGTTATGAAATTATGAAATGTCAGGGGTGAATTGTCCACATTTTCTGGGAATGGGAAATGCAGTTTGACTTTTTGAAGCTCCACTCTAGTTTACCTAAGAAACTATAGCTGTGCTATGAAAGTAATACAACAATACATTATTTCCACTGAATACCTGCTTATTTCCTACTGTATGAAAGTTGCCTCTTCTTAATATTTATTCCAAGATTTATGATACAGTGAGTTATAGTGGCAGCTCAAATTCTGCTGTATCAACTCTGTAACTGCGGCAGAATTTAAGCAGTCACCAAATCCCTATTGTATTTTTTTCAAATGACATGGGGTATTACGGATCATTTCGGCCTCATGAAAATGTAAAAAATGATAAACTTGAATTTATTTACCGATTTCTGTTATAAACATCATTTTGAATAACTGGGGCTATCTTTCTTGGTGCAGATTTTTTCTACAATGTACAGATATGTACATGCCTAGATGCCCTACCAGAGCAACAAAATTGCATTGCTATGCAGAAATAGCTAAAATGTGATGTTTTTAGACAGTTTGCATGCAGAATTGAAAGCCTCTGCATGTAACAAACAAAATTTCCTTTCTGTGAATGAACATTGGTATGACAATGTTTAAGAATGTCAAATATTTATTTGTTTGGTGAATGTGTAGGCTATCAAACTTTGAAGAGGGTTTTATTAATTTGCTTCAAAATGGCCAATTTGCAATGGAAATAGCATTCACAATAGATGATATTCACACATTTTACAATGTATTGTATTATGCTGGTGACACTTCCAGGTTCACGGGTCCTGTAGTTGTTATGGACATATCGAGCAGCCCTACGTTGGACGGTTTCCAAAAGTACAATGTTTTCTGTGGTGTATGGGTCCCAACATGTAGAGACATACTCGATAGTCGGTCTCACTAGAGTGGTATACGTTTGTGATTTGACTTTCCTGGAGCATGATGACATAGTGCGTCTCAGGAAGCCCAGTGTTTTGTTAGCCTTACTTACAGTGGAGTGGATGTGTTTACCCAAACTGAAGTCATCCATTAGAGTAACCCCCAAGTACTTGCTAGCTGGTAGGTTACAAGGTGATACAAGTTAAAGAGACAGGACGATAATTTTCTGCAGCTTGTTTGTCACCTTTTTTAAAGACGGGGACAATGTGTGCCTCGCGCCAATCTTGCGGGACTGATCCAAAGTCTAATGATATTTGGAAGAGTTTTGTCAGTGCTGGTGTAATTTCTGCAGCAAGCTCTTTTAGTATTCTGGATGGACCAGATGTTGTTTGTATTACTGTTATTATTAATTTTTGACAGAATTTCAGGTTCCTTTGACCCAACATAGTAAATGACTACATTATGTATTTACCAAGCAGTTATGCCAGTTAGGTTAAACTACTCTTATATGATAAAAATGCAGATGATCATGTAGGTGTCAGAGTTTTATGTACAATATACCCCTCCGTCACCTTTTTTTATGCACGTGTGATATATATATATATATATATATATCTTGTTCACCTCGCAGCATGAGTGATGCATTTTTGCCTTTGGCCCTCTGTTTATGTTTATGTGGTTACCTGGAAAATTTGGAGCAATGACTCTGTATCCCAATTTTGCTAGCAGGTTGAGAACAGGGAGCAGGTCTTCGGCTGTTCCAGGAGTGTCGTGCAGCGCTAAAACTAGGGGAACTTTAGGATCGATTGACATATCAGGGCTACAGTCGTAGTATTCCCCTTCAAAAATTAAACCTGCTTTAGGTACATCTATCCAAAGGTCGTAGCACGACCGTATGCTAATATATCGTTTCTGAGACAGGCATTCATTATTTGGATCCTTAGATTTGTTTCAGTTGAGGTTGAGTGATGTCGGTGAACAACTATGTTAGATCGGCGTTCTTGAAAAGATGATAAGTTTTTTGTCTCTGAAAATAAGCACTCCTTATCAAACAACAATTCCTCCCCCTCTTTGCCACTAAAGTTAAATTCCGAATCATGGCTATGGCTGACCTTCCACGAAAACGCGCACTAGGCCTACATTTACTTAACAACTGGGGGCTTCCATCTTGAAAAGTGCATAATAAATGGTACGGAGGACAATGAAAAAATCCGGCTTGTAGAAAAAAAGTTCAATGCCGACTATACGGCGGCGCGTTTAATTACCCATTATAATATACTACCCAATACTACCCAATACCACCCAATACTACCCAATACTACCCAATACCACCCCATACTACCCAATACTACCCCATACGACCCAGTTATGTACCAAATACTTCTTTATTACTGTGAAATATCACCTTTGTAGACGTTATTTACTTCCATCTGCCATATTTTTTCGGGAAATATGCGATTTGGTGCCGAAAACATCACCGAATTGCCATGACTATGACCCAATACTACCCAATACCACCCAATACTACCCAATACCACCCAGTTATGGACAAAATACTTCTTTATTACTGTGAAATATTACATTTCTTGAAGTTATTTACTTCTATATGTCACATCCTACTTGGAAATATGCGATTTGGTGCAGAAAACATCAACGAAATGGCGTGACTAGGGGTTCGACGATTTAAAGGAATGGGCAGGAACAGGCAGAAATCTATTTTAAAATTATTATATATACATTAATGAATATATATGAAAACACAGTCACGACAGGATATTTGGATAAGCACCGAATCCGTTTCGAGAGAGCCGGCAAAGGAAAAGCTAAATTCTAGTTACGAAAAGCGAGTTTATCATAATACTTGTCCAGCGACTGAAAGTCTAACAATTTACACAAAAAATAGTGTATTTGATGTTTTTTAACTGTTTTGTGTATCGCTTTTATTACCTAAATGTTACTAAAAATAGTTAACGATTGTCCACAGTGACCTGATTAGATTTGAGCTAGGTACACTATAGCAGTAACTAAGCAATTACTTTCCCTTTAATTCAAACTATTTACGGGGAAATATTTTTCTTAAATTAGGGAGCTATTTTTAACCGTGCAGGCCACCTCGGTTTCTTATAAATAATTGCATTGTGTATATTTATTTATCGCTCCGACTTCGCTTTATTTAAGATGTCGAGGCGCATGTACCCTCATACAGGGAAGATATCTCAATTTATCAAAGGGGAGAGGGCGTTTTTCCTGTTTGGTCGGGAATTATTGTCATTATTTATTTAATTGTTAATATCTAAAACATAAACAGAAAATGATTAAACAAAAGTTGTAAGATGTTCATTTCACAAGCTAAATTGGAGTTATCTCCCCTGCACTGTTTAATTGGATTGTTATGACAGAATATATGTAATGTTTGTAAATAAGTTTGGAAAGGACTTAAATAGGCCTAGCCTGATGTCCAATCCAATTGACATATAGAAAGTCAATAAAATCTGATGAAATGAAAAAAAAAAATGAAAAATGAAATGAAATTATTGTCAAATAATATTTCAATTATTAATAGAACTTATTGTTTAAAATAAGATAAAGAACATGTTGCGTGATTTTGAAATTATTTGTAATATGTCTTTATCGGCAGGTATCTTCCCAACTGCTTGGAAAAAAGCCAAAGTCATGCCACTGATTTAAAAAGCTGACAGACATTCTCCTTCTACACATAGGCCAATTTCACTTGTATCTACTGTTGGAAAAGGTATTGAGCGAGTAATCTTCAAACACCTACGTAATTATTTCTTAGAAAACTCATTGTTTTATAAGTACCAGTCTGGTTTTATGCATGCTCATTCTACTGTATATCAGCTCATTGAAATTTATCACAACATTTGTATTGCTCTTGAAGAAATAAAACACGTATGTATGGTGTTTTGTGATATCTCCAAGGCTTTTGATCGGGTTTGACAGAATGGTTTGATGGTTAAGTTACAATCTTACGGAATTGTTGGTGAATTATATACCTGGTAAGAAAATTATTTATTTCATAGGCAACAGAAAGTTTTCTTAAATAATTCTTATTCCCAATTAGGATTGAACGAAGCAGGGGTTCCTCAATGTTCAATTCTTGGACCACTTTTGTTTTTGATATACATTAATGCTATTGCCGATGTCTTTGAATCAGCTGCTCGTCGTTTTGCAGATGATACTTCTTTATTACAGTCTTCTTCATCTTGTCATGAAATCCAAACAGTATTAAATAGGGATCTTGAGTCTTTAAACGTATGGTCTAAAACTTGGTTGGTAACATTTAAATTAGATTTGAAATTTGATGGAAAAGACTTAAATTTTACAGACCATCATAAACATCAGGGAGTATTTTTTTTTATTCAAGCGCAAAGTGGGGGGATCATATTAATGCCATTTATAGTTCAGTTATGAAGAAAATTAACGTCTTAAGGAGATTGAAATATTTGCTAAATAGGAATAGTCTTTTAAGAATTTATAAATCATTCATTTTACCAGTTTTAGAATATGCTTGTGAACTATGGGATGGTTGTACTAAATTTGAATCAGAAAAATTAGAGAAATCCCAAAGAGAAGCTGCTCGAATTATATCCGGTCTTCCTTCATATGCCCGTATCGAAGAATACATTTTGAAACAGGTTTAGAAACTCTTTCTAATCGTCGAAAACGTAGAAAACTCCGACGTTTATACAAAATGCAAAACAACTTAACTCCAGATTATTTAAACGATCTCCTGCCACCTACTATTGCAGAAAATAACAGGTACACCCTTAGAAATAACAGTGATTATAGAGGTCCTCTAGTTCGGCTTTCTCTTACCAATCTTTCCTTTATACCCTCCACTCTTTGTAACTGGAACTCCATAGATCTATTAGTACGATCTTTTAAATTGCTCTTCAAAGATACACTTTTAATTTAAAAGTATCTCTTTACCTAATGAGATTATACGCTTCTATGATTTTTAAGATATCCGTTTTATGTCTGGATATATCTCTATTTCTTTTAGAGATAACTCTACAAATTAAAGATATGTTCATTATATCAAAAGATTGAGTTAGAGATAGATAGCCCAGCTTCATTTAATTATGTATCATATACTTTTACAACCCATCTTTGGCTATTAAATGTTGGCCTGCCCTGTACGCTTGTACAAATGACGAAACAGTGGTTTGACCAGCATTTTAAGTTGCAGTTTTGACAAAACGGTAGATGGCTGATGAATGGCAGCAGTCTCATTGGGAACCATGTACCACTGCAGGCAAAACACTGCATACAGTAATAACCTCCCCTTAATTTTGTTTTGTATAAAACTAGCGCAAACAGCCAACGGTACTACAGTGTACCGTTAACAGTATAGCTCCGTTGGTACATGTACAGTTTAAGAAAGACAGTATATTTTCAGACGTCCAGGATGTGAATCCCGGTTTTACTCATTTCATTGTTATATCAGGTTACTGATATTGAATTTTTATTCGTATTTCATCATTCTATTTTTGTTATAAGAATTCCGAAAGGTTATTTTCATAATTGATTTACAAAGTTAATTTAGTCATACCAGAAATATTCCCGATGATTATATACAGCGAAGTGTTCTGCAGTGGAACTGGGGTCCATATAATCAAAAATATCACTCAAAGCATAGTAAGCTAAGAAATATTTATTCAAACTTCTAAAAAATAGACATTTAGACAATGTAACATGAAATTTGGTAACAAATATAGATTGTTTACAAATATGTTTTATACATACAATAGCACATAAAGATTTATTAAACAAGAAGCCCATGGGCCTTAACGGTCACCTGAGTTGTATTACAACTGTTATTTGTTGCTGTGATGTTACAGAAACAAATATTGTAATTAATCAAAATATGGCTATCAGACAGCGGATTTCCTGACAAAATTATGTTATTTAATTATGTTACTGATAACCAAATAATAAAATACCCCCTACCCCCTACCCATGCAGGAATGGGTGACCGGAAGTGGAGTGAAACTCACAGTTTTGCTGAAATTTAAGCAAGTGTGACCCTTTTTGGCACCGCCCCTCAGACCCCCGGAGTGAGCAGGATCTCGATTATACTACCATCGAACATGATGAAAATTCTAACCAAGTCTGATTTTTCCCCACTGAAAAAAAGCAAAATATACAAAACAAATATTTCCTTATATAAATTGTCAACTCTTTACCCCCTTCCCCAGAGGAGGAGGGAGGGGACTAGTTTTGATAGAAACTAGAGACCTTTCCATCCAAGAACAAAAACATATATTTTATTCCAGATAATCTGAGTCTGAAGAAGGATTTGTTGAAATTTCAGACAATTTGACCCCTTTTGTTCCTGCCTCTCGGACCCCTTGGGGATTAGATAACATAGAATATGTCAAAAATATGAATTATTTACCGGGGTTGTATATTCAAAATTTGATAGGAACTAGAGACCTTTCCATTCATCCATCCATGCAGAAGTTTTGATTCTCGCAAAGCTGGGTCTAGAAAGGAAGACTATTAAAATTTAAGACAATCGGACCTCTTTGGGCTCCGCCTTCGGGTAACTTAGAGACGAATCTGGGTCTTTAACTTTATAAAATCATACTGCATTCACAGGATTATTCCTCCAAACACTGTTTGAATTCTTTCCCACTAAACATAAGCACAATATACCAAAAAGTGTCTAGAACAGTATAAACTATACAATTTACACTCTGAATTTTGATAAAAAGCCTTCAGACTTTTTCTCTCATGAAGAGGATTGGATTTCGGCAAATTTGGGTCTGAAGAAGAAAACTGTTGCCGGTTTGACCTTTTTGGACCCAATCCTCAGACCCTAGAGGTGAATCAGGGTCTGGCTTTTTATACCATCAAACTGCAATCACAGACCCTATGGGTGAATCAGGTTCTGGTTTTTCATACCATCAAACTGCAATCCTCAGACACTACCGGTGAATCAGGGTCTGGTTTTTAATACCATCAAACTGCAATCACATGTTGATAATTCCAACCAAGTTTGAATTCTTACCCACTGAAAAATGGGCAAAATATTCCCAAGATAGTTATTTCTCTAAATAACTATATATATATTAAAGATTACCCCCTCCCAAAGGGTAATAGGTAATCCGGGGATAATAAAATTCAGTTTTGAAAAGATAAACGCCTTTTGCCCTTCCATCCATGAAAAGTGTATGATTCCAGTAAAACTGTGTCTGAAGAAGAAGTTTGTTTTAATTTCTCCAATTTGGCTCAATTTAGGCCCACCCCTCAATCCCTTTGATGTTTATAATATCAAACTCCAATCACACGATGATCAATCCAACCAACTAATAATTTGCATAAGGCATCCAAATACCTATCGATCTATGGACAAAAACATGTATTTTATTCCAGATAATCTGAGTCTGAAGAAGGATTTGTTGAAATTTTAGCCAATTTGACCCCTTTTGTTCCTACCTCTCGGACCCCTTGGGGATTAGATCACAGAGAATATGTCAAAAACGTGAATTGTTTACGGACGGACGACGACGACACGAGACACCGGACAAAAGACGATCGCAATAGTATAGTTCTATGGTGACCTAAATAGGCTTAATCGAATACAGACAAGTCTCGAAAATCAGCAATGGTTTGCTGTAGGTAAACGCTTA
The DNA here is from genome assembly GCF_002113885.1 of Mizuhopecten yessoensis. NCBI lineage: Eukaryota > Metazoa > Mollusca > Bivalvia > Pectinida > Pectinidae > Mizuhopecten > Mizuhopecten yessoensis. The sequence continues at coordinate 43,547 of NW_018404837.1, read as the reverse complement.
TAGAAAACAAAATGGCAGCATCTTGCACATGTTCAAGGAAGGGGGGGGGGGTTATACATTTTGATTTGTGTTTAACAGCCGAAGTCGCACGGCGATGGTTCATAATTTCGTAAAAACAACACAATATCCAATTGGGTTTATTATAAGCAACAAGTATTTGTAGTCACACCTGTTTTTCGTAGAATGACTTTTCACTAGGTAAAACTGTGGTAGTAAAATCAGTTTACCACTGTTAAAAATACAATAAGTAGCCACCAAACAGCCGGTCAAAGTGTGTGTTGACAGAAAGTTTACATTTACGTGATGCCGAATCATCTTAAATAGAAGTTTTCTAACAGCCGGTCTAGGTACGGAGGTCTACCAGACAATGCCATGCTGCCGACGTGACTTGGTATCAACAACATGGCCTCAATCAGGCTTAGTTCACGGCCAAATCGCCAAAGGTTGTTTGGTAAATGGTTTGGATCAACACATCAAGGATTGTTATCATTTTAACATCGTCTACTGCCGTATATACCATACATGGAAGGTTACAGAAATTGATATGATATATGTATTAGGTCCTGATTATTACTTGATAAACGTGATTCAATATTAAGCTGTTTCTACGATATTTCTTATCGTTGATACCTCGCGATAAAACCATACCGATCACAAAACTGTATTGGCGACAGTGCAATATTACTAATCTATAATAGCCAGGATTCGAACTAGTCATTCGGAAGACGTTTAATGTAGTTCATTAAGAAAACGTCGAAGAATTGCATAGCGTAGAAGTAGTTATTTTGGTACAAAACACCTATTTGAGCATTAGTTCAAGAAATTAATGAAACAGCAAAAAATGTCGAAGCGTCATCCAAACTGTGATTCTAATACAAAATCGAGAAGGGAAAAGTATTTAACCACCTTTTATGCACTCTCAAACAGCTGTATATTTGTACCTCAGAACTGCCAGAAGTAGAGCACTGATAGGTCAGCAATATCCCGCCATGTGCATGACCGTAGCCATCCTAGTGTTTTGGTTTCTGAGATAAGGACTTTAACCGCGATAGTCTATTTTTAGTAATAGTGACCTTGACTATTATAAAAAAAAATCCTCATATATATATCATGTACATATCTTTGGAAACAGTGACCTTGATATTGACCTAAGAACCCTCTGAAACCCCTTTTGAACATCTGCATACCACAATGCACAACGCCTTTAAGTAACAGTGACCTTGACCTTAGGGGGGAGACCTTCTGCAGCGCTAGTTCGAATCGCGTCTATTCAAGATATCCTAATATGCACGCACATTCAAAAACAAGTATACACCAAAGCAGTTATGTGTTCTTATAGTTTCCTGGTTACTAATCCATTGCTTATTCTCGAGACTGTATGGTACATGTATCTTATACAAAGGAACCATATAAGCTATCAATGTAAATTGTTAATCCGGGCAACTGGGCCAAGATCAAATTGTCAATAATATTTTATTGCCGATGAATGTAGTTGATTATTAGAAATACTGCAACTCCAATTTTCTGTATCTAATCAAGTCAGATTTAAACAGACACTTTTGGGAGCGTGACACAGATTTTCATCCCACGGTACGTATACTCAGGAAAAAAGAAGGGTGGGCACTCCATTAAGCTATTTAATGCAAGTGTATAATAGTCTTTATTTATATACTTGATGACAAAGTTGAGTCAACAACTCGTCTTACATTTGGTCAAGTAGTTATATAATATACAATAATTCACCAAAAGGTTTTTCATTTTTCAATTTAATAATATGTTGTTCGGTGAAGTGTTGGTTAATTAATTTCTTATTAAAAACATTGCCGTGCTGAGTTGATTTTATTTCATGTTTAGGGAAGGTTAGTCGAGGTTCATAAGTCGCCTGTATAATACCACGTATGATCACCGTTTTCGCCGAAAAAAATATAATAATTTAGAATTGAACTTAAAAACTGACGGATAAGGTTAGGAGGGATAATGTTTTATTCATCGGTCAAAGCTTTATCTCCTGCAAGATAAACCGCTGATTTTGACGTTTCCGAACGTATTGCCAAAGACTTTCCAAATGTGGACTATGGACGATATGTCGGGTGATTTAGATGAAAAACCCAAAACCATAACATTGTTTTGTTTTAAAACAGTTACCTTGACGCGACTCGTATGCAGTGGGGAATTATCGTGTTATACACTTTCAAGTGGTTTCAGAAGGTTTCGGCAGATCCAGGACGACTAAGCAGTTTCTGTGATTTTGCAGATGAATTAGCCGTTTCAGGAGGTGTTCCCGAGAAGCAGACGTTACACGGTGTCTTCCGCTTCGTGAACATTCATACCTCGACCAAGTTCGGTTAAAACGATTTGACAAAAGGTTTACGCTCTTTAAACTGCAACCAAATTGTTGTGCAATTTGACGACCAGCACTTTCCCTCTGACCTCGTGACAGCCAAGGAATGTAAAAATACGTTTTTGTGTTCATTGTTTTTAAAGTTTTCAATCGTAGTAGGTTGACAGAGGAATTGCATTTACGTTTTATACTGGGCACTTGCGTTATTCACGAATTATTTACAAAAACACACGAGGAACTCTTTGGTCACACAGACATTTACAGCTGAATGATTTCAATGAATAGGATATCACTTGGTCTAGGTATTTCATTCCCGAATGTTCTACTTTAACCGATATGGAGGTTGTCCCCAAGGGAGTGGTGTGTTAACCTTTCTTTTTTGCTGAGCATATATGTCGTGTATTACATTATATAGATTGACCGGGAGATGAGGATCTATGTTATGAAAGCGGAATTTTATATTTTCATTATAATTAAAATCGAAAAAAACACTGTTCATGACATTGGACTCAAAATTATCACTCTTATTATAACATACATAGAAAATCAACGATGTCTGTACAAATTAAGAAAAAAGATATATTAAAAAAATATATATAAAAAAAAAATGAAACATGAATCAATCTTAACACAACTGAACCATGGGGCTCCATTGATGATTGTGATTTAATTTCACACAGTGGCTCTTCTTGGTGATGACGTCACTTCAAGCCGCGGCTCTTCTTGTTGATGACGTCACTTCAAGCCGCGGATCTTCTTGGTGATGACGTCACTTCAAACCGCGGCTCTTCTTGGTGATGACGTCATTTCAAGCCGCGGTTCTACTTGGTGATGACATCACTTTAAGCAGCTGGTTCTAATTTTGATGTTTCACTCACTTCCTGTTTAAAACCATATAAAAAACCAAGTTCAGCTCATTGATAAATAATTAATTGATTGAAGGAAAACGACAAAAAATCTTAATTCTGATAAATCGATTTGGACAAAAGCCTTTATACTGAATAATTGTTGAAAATTACAAAATCAAACAAAGAATGAGTACTGTAGCCCATACGAGATATGTAAAGTTTTTGTTACGGTAGGGTAAACATTGAGTGGGAATCATTTTATTGATACGTTTTAGTGTAGGACTATAAGGAAGGAGGCTATATCAGTGAAGTTAACACCGATCATTCACTGATGGAGAAAGATATTAAACGAACTCTTCTATTCAACTTATTGACGAGGATTTTCAGTTCAATAAGAGATAAAATATTTACACTGAAACCTGTATTCAGAGACCGTCTTCAAGCATATCATTAAGTGGTGTCTTTTTGCATGTAATCTCTTAGTACAGAGGCAGTGAACAAGACAGGATTATAAGGAGTTTAAAACGTGGTCTCTAAACACAGGTTTTCTATTTATACAGGTGACCTCTAGGACTGGTTTGATTCTATCCCCTTGTTAAATTTGATCGAATAAATATTTGAAAAATATCGTTAATTTGCAAACGACTCAAGAGGCGCCAATGCTTTTAAAAACACGTGCTTCTCCAGATATACAAGTACTTACAGTGAACGTTAATTACGTAAAGCTTATAATTTAATTTGTCTGTTTCGTCTGCATGGCAGCATGAAGGTGATTGTTTCTCTAAAACTCAACGTGACGTCATACGGAGCCCCAGGAAATGTATCGTTCTAATGTTGCTCCGTCTTCCATGTAACCAAGACGTCTATCTGACAAAGGAAATTGAAATATAAAGATTGCACCAACACGCTATTGTGTTATTTAGTTATTAATAACACACTTTATGGACTACTTGGCTCTCTCGTCGAGCCGTGCACTTCATTCGGAAATGATTCGAGTCTTTCCCGTCTTGTCGGAAAGATCGGTTACCAAGCGCCCTAAAATAATCGAGGAAAACAAGAAATGTTTACCCTTTTTTTACCGATTTGTTTACTATTTCGTTTATATTTGGTGCAGCATATCACTCATGGTAACGCATATGTGCTGAGTTGCATATTTAACCCACAACAGTATTCGTACTAAGGACATTCACTTCCGTTAGGGGATTTTTTTCTTTTTTCTTTTGTGCAGGTTATACGGTAATTCCTCAAGTTTAGCACGTGTAGTTTAAATAGATGGCAACGCCCTGTAAAACGAATGTTCTTGTGCTCAATTGGAGTTATCATCTCATAAGTTTTCAACTGTAATCAAAGTAAATAACTATGTCTTATTGACATCTGGATACTCGATTGATGTGGTAAACACTAACATTGGTATAACGACATAGGACTGAGTAATCGTACGTACCTTGCACCCGAACCGTTGTCCGGATTGTTTCCCATTTTCAACGTCAGATCCATCCAGTTGTGTACTTTCCCATTGGTAAGAATAAAACCAATCTCGGAATTTGTCACAAGACATCAACAAATTGATATCTCACAACATCAATATCACAACAACAGTATAATATAAAAAAATATCAATAATGATTAAAACATGTCCATGGGCCTGCATCGTTGACCTGTTAATTTGAAAACACAAATTTGGGATCATGGTGGCAAATTAAGATTTCTATTAACTTCAGAATTTCAACAATAACGCTTGGTCTAATAAGGTTTATTTGTTTGATTTTTACACAGTTTTAACTCTTTTCGCCATAAACATGTGCGAACATAGTTTATAGTGTCCTTTTACATCAGCAAGCTATTTATGCGATATACCATTCCTCTACTACCACTGAGTTATAGGATGGTAGACTTTATTTCTAATATTTGAGACATTTTACCCGTGAATTTCTTTACTTTGATATTATGCGTTGTCAAAAGTCGTTTATTAGGGCCATGCTTTTTGCTGTTGACTTCAGCAGGTTACACGGTAATTTAAAGACTGCAGGTGCTAAGGTTTTTTAGGAGAAGTGTTTTTTGCGACACTTTGATCTCTTTGACATATAATGTAAGTCAAGCTCATCATCAGCATAATGCTTACCGATATGTATGATAATACATTGCTGAGAAGAATTATTTCAAAGTAGTGACGAAAGAGCAAACGACGGACAGATGGCAGACGGGTAATCGACACAGGGGACGATGGACTCCGCCTCATGGCATAAGCTCACGGGCACTTTATGCCATATTAGCTAAACATAAGAATTTCCCATGTTTCAAAATAAACAATATAACTATATGAAAGTACACATAGGAAAATCATCATAACATCAGTATCTATATACATCAAAATATCAGTATAATGTAAAAAATATATATATTTATATAATAACAATGGAGTTTTTACTTCATATATAGAACATTTCTGATACATAGATGGAATAGAAACATTGTCTCACAATGACACTGGTGGTATATGATGCGTACCATAATAACAACAATGGGCCGAGGGACATTTAGAGCTCACCTGGAATTTTCTACACAATATAAAAACCCGTGGAATATCATTCACGTTTATCAAAAATGTAAAAGACATATAAGCTTTAACAATAACGGAATCCGTAAAGGCACGCAAGACAACACTAACTTGAATGTGTTTGTATTCCATACCCCACATTTAAGTACATTGTACATGGTTATAGTGTAGGGATCTCAACTGTTTCAATGTTAGATCCAGGTAGAACTTCCAAAGGTGTAGGAAGTATCCAGGAATGGGGTCATATCTCCAAAGCAAAGCATAGGTAAATATTTGGTTATAGAATGGTAACCTCAACTATTTCCATGTTATGATACAGGGAGTTAATACCATTGGGGAGGGCTCACTCCCTGGTCCCAAACCCGTTATCGTAGATACATTCATCTTTTCATGTCCACGCTCTGTGTTAGAAGCCAAATAGAGGAGATCGCAGTCATTCTAAAGTAGTATATCTTTACACTCCTAATTCTACGTACGAAGCCCATCTCTGACCCTAGGGACCTCACCACCTTCACCATACAAAACAGTATTAGTTTGCCTTAGAAATATTTAACAGTTGTTCATAAGGAGTAGACATTTGAAATGAAAATGCCTATAATTTACATTTAAGGTCCCACCCATATTGTCAGAGGGGATATGCAATCTTCATTTATTGACATGATCGCCTTGCTTCGGTAAATGTGCAAAAGTGGATGTGAAGAAGCCAATGACAAGAATATTGTTTTAAAAATATTTTGTACATAACTTTAAGGTTCATTATATCCTTCCATACAAAACCTGTATTTGTTTACACATATCACTGAGGCTTATAGAAGTCAGTCGGAAAATATGGTTTTTGACTGCGAACATGTTAAAGGTATTTGTATAAAGTTGATTTATCAGAAGTGTTTTGGGGTTTGTAGTTCGAACAATTTTCTCATCGCTCCACATGCATGACATCGCAAGTCCACCTGCAGTGGCCTCACGCTTTTTTTTCAAAGGCTCGCGATGAAAGAATTGTCCTCACGACAAACCCTGAAACATAGTGTCATAATTTGTATTTCGTTCAGGATTAGTAGGCTTTAGAAGATATACTAATCTTATTCTGTTCTATTATGGGCCTACATTATGCCATGTTCCTCAGGCCCCAGATGTCAAACAAACAACTCCGCACACTTCGATCAAGGCTTAAATTCCCAAAATAGGTCGAAATTGTATCATTTACTCTGGAGAAGTAGGTTTCTAAGGAAACAATGACGCATGACCGACGAAAGACAACTGCTGCGCCATTTCATAAGTTCATCAGTCCTGTGGACCAGGTGAATAGCTAAACACACTTTTTCATCAATCACAAGATATCACTAACAAGTATTACAAACACAAAAAATATAATTGCTCGATTACCTTAGCATTTCAAAAGAGAAATATTATATTTACCGTAATAACAACAATAATATGGACACATTGTCTTATGAATCAAAAGAATGAAATATTATATACATCATAACACAAAAAAAATGAATTTTGACATACTGTCTTACACATAATTAAAACAATGAACATTACATGAATCATAATAAAAAAAACAAGGAATATACACATTGTGACATAAATCACAAGCACGAAACACTAGGTGTATCATAATAAAAAATGTCTCACAAGCCACAAGGATATACATAATAACAAAATATCAAATTAACATACTGTCTAATACATGATTAAAAATTAAAAATTAATTGTATTATAATAAAAAAAACACGAAATATACACACTGTGTTATGAATCACTAGATCGAAAATTATATGGATCATAAATCAAAAATGGAATCGACACACCGTGTCTTGCATCAAAAATATAAACTTATATGTAGCATGAAAAGGCTTGGAAAAGACACACTGTTTCATGAATCACAGGAAGATAATATTAAATATTTCATAATAAGAATGGAAATGACACAATGTATAATAAATCACAAATATGAAATATGAAATGTTCCGTAAAACACCTAGAAAAGACAATAATGCAATAGACACATTGTGATATAAAACAATGAAATAGTTTTTGTGTTTTAACACAAAATGGAATAGACACACTGCCTTATGAATAACAAGAATGAAGTATAATATGCAGTACATTCATCATAGTAACAAAAGGGAAAAAAGGACTCTCATAAAAGAATGAAACATTATTTGTGTTATAATTAAAAAATGGAATAGACACACTGTCTCATGCATTAATAACAAAACTGAAACAAAACAATACAATTATGATGATACAAATATAAAATAGACCCACTGTCTCATGTAATACAAGAAAGACACATAAATGTGGCTTAATAACAAAAACGAATGTGCACACTGTTTATATGTATCATATTGAAACAAACAATTGAACTACACAGCCGAATTTAAGCTTAAACCTATACGTGTTACATATACATACCTGTACATAATTGAGCGATATTTACATAAGTATAACAACACATTAAATAAGAAATACATGCAGCTGTGTTTTGTTAATGATCATGTGTTACGGACAATGGACATGCATAATATGTTGATCAACAGTGGTTTGTATACTAGCTTAGCCCCGACCCCCACTGGTCTGTATACTAGCTAAGCCCCGACCCCCACTGGTCTGTATACAAGCTCAGCCTCGACCCCTGTTAGTCTGTATACTAGCTTAGCCCCGACCCCACTAGTCTGTATACTAGCTAAGCCCCGACCCCGTTGGTCTGTATACTAGCTAAGCCCCGACCCCCACTGGTCTGTATACTAGCTAGCCCCGACCAACCCTTCTATTGTGTTCTACCTCAGAACATGTTTATTTTCTTGTTGATTTATACTTTATGATAATCATCTCAAAGAAGGCAAGTTTATTTTTATTGGCTTTCTATATTTCAACACACGAAAAATTCACATGTCAAAACGCTGGTTTAAATGGAGACTTTTCTCCTGAAAAGACATCCTTTTTTTTGCTTTTGTGCCTGTTAGCTTTATAATCAAACGTTTTTTCTTAACTGACAGCTTCAATATTTTTTTATTTATAATAATTAATTGAAAACATTACATCTTCAGCACACACACAGGCATATACACACAGGGGGATATTAGCCAGGTGGCACAGGACTAGTAGTTAGCGCCTGATAGGCAGCTCCTGAGAATTCTTCAAATTGTATTGATTAATGTATATGTTAATTGTATTAATTTATTAATTGTATATATATGTACATGTACTGTAATGCGCTTTAGAGTGGCTTATGTTACATTTTAGCTAGATAGGGCGCTATATCAAATGCTGTATATTATTATCTTTCCTATGCAATTATCACAACTTTTGTTGAAAGGCATTAAATGCAGTACAAAGTTACTTCAAGTGTAAGGTCTTAATTCAGTTACCTGAAACTTTTCTATTTTTGTGTATTTTATTTAGTAATGACCTTTGGCAGATTAATAAGCTTCAGGCATATATCCACTGCTATCCCGTCAAAGATTAAGTGTATTCGCAATAACAAGGGTAGTTTTTCCGTCAAATTAACTTATAGGGAACGTGTTAAACCTCGCAAGTAATGCTAGAAAACCAGTTATGAAGAAGGTTGCAGGTAGGTGCTGTGTAGTAAAAGAATATCGACAGCTTGAATAAAATATTAAATAATTGAGGTCTGCAGAATATTCCAATTGTGTAAAATTTCTAAACGTCTAAAATATTTGTATTAAGTCTCTTTATGAAATCGACAGTACATTAATGTTTTTTGTATATTTGATCTGCAAATATTTTTCCAAATTTAAGGTTATGCTTATTCAAACTGTAATTTTGCTGTCATCGTAAAATCCACATATTCAAAATGAAAGTTATACTTCATTTAGTTTGGTTAAATAGGAATATACAGTTGGATGCTGTCCTAATAATCTAAATGTGTCTTATAACTATGTTTTCTCTCATAATATTCCGGCAACAATTCTAAATATCCCTAGGTAAATAGTCAAAATGTCTTTTGTACATTTCATATTCCTTTTATATTCATTAGCAATGCAAAAATTATTATCCATTGCGTATTTTGTTTATACCCCTTAGTAAACTCTTCTGGAAAAGAGATTGAAATGCATAAGCTAAGGGAACAATACACAAAGGAAAAAAGAAAAAAATGAAGCTTAAACAAAAATCATATTTGAAATAATATAGAAAATATGAAATTTGATATACAATCGTTAAGAAAAATGACGGTAAGATATCTTATAGTTCTGAGACGAGACAATGTGTGCCCAACAGCAAATTGTGAAAAGCCGAGAGAGGAATAAGTTAAAATAGAAGTTTGATTTAACACAAACATAAACAAATATATAAATACGGTATATATTGAGAGATGAAAATGGAATCTGACATGGAAAAGACGGCTGAATATGTATGCAGTGAACATTACATTACAAGATACCTCCGTTTAAATTAAAGAGTCTGGATTTTGAGAAAGCTGATTGACTAAGAACACGTTGCACAAAAAACGCCAAATGCTTCGGAGTCAGCGAGAGAGAAATATGCCATAATCACATTTGCAATTGTCAAGCGTGTTCAGGTGCGTTCGATTGGAGTAATTTTTGCAGTTGTGCGTTGAGAGTTTCTGAGGCGTATTATGAATTGTTTGAACTCCCTGATAAGCCTGCCCATATCTAACAGAATGATGAACCCAGGAGCCAAACATAGGACGAGGATGCCAATATAGCCAATGTTAGCTGCAGATTGTCGGTCGTCATGGGCACTCGTCAAAGCTCGCTTATATGAAGACAGCTTCTTAGGGTTGATAAGTAGCTGTTCTTTAAGCTTACTGAGACTTTCCTCCAACTTGTTCTGGTCTACCGGGGTGGGTTTAATGCAGGAACATGTTGAACATGTCGCTGATATCGTTCCTGTTTTCTCGGTTGCTGGAAGCAGACACATGATTATATTAATTATTTTACTTGAGACGTGCAGCCGCCTCGGAATTGTCGATCGTTCTCTTCAGAGTAAAATGGTCCTATACAACTGCCATTTACTTTTTATCCTTCGAGTCGGGGGAAGCAATTTTAGCTTTTTTCATATTATTTGGGCAAGGCATTGACATATTTTATGAAAAAGAATCAATCCAGAAATCGAGTGGCCAAAAAAAGGCAGCTTTTCTTCTTGCATCCTTTGAACAACTCCATAACTTTGTAAACAAAATTCAAATTAGATATTCCTACATTCTGATATTGATATTAACATATAGACAAAAATATACAAATATACATAATATACAAAAGTATTATGATAGTTTATTAATCCCTAAAACATAAACGGCACAATTGTACCTGGGCTTGTCCTGTCCGGAGATGCTGCTGTATACATGTATTTATGGAGGTACATTATAATGTAGGAATTTTACATTTAACAAGTATAGGATAGGAAAGAAAAAAGAGTAGTGTTCATTTGTAAACCATTTAATATAAAAATACGCCAGACATTTCCAGATGTGTTATATTGTAACAGAAATGACAGTTTATCTAACAGTATTGTTTTATAGAGACAGTCATCAGAAAACAAATGATACAATGGTGTTTTATAGAGACAGTCATCAGAAAAGAAAAGATACAATGTTGTTTTATAGAGACAATCATCAGAAAACAAACGATATAATGTTGTTTTATAGAGACAGTCATCAGTAAACAAAGGATACAATATTGTTTTATAGAAACAGTCTTCAGAAAACAAAGGATACAATGTTGTTTTATAGAGACATTCATCAGAAAACAAAGGATGCAATATTGTTTCATAGAGGCATTCATCCGAAAACAAAGGATACAATGTTGATTATTCAGAAATTGTGGAAAGATTTCAACATACAAAGTATTGTATTTGACCCCTATGACTTTGACAATGGCCGAAGGATATTCATTTGAACATACTTTGTAGCCCTTCATCCAGCATGCTTCTAGCTAAATATCATCATCCTAGGCGTTATGGTTACTGAGGTGATGTAGAATAAAGGTTTTAAGCATATCTAACCCTTGAATATAAGTCAAGGTCATTGATTTAAATTAACTTGGTAAACCTTTATTCCAGCATGTTACTGGATAAAATATCATCACCCTAGGCTTTTTGTTTATGAATAACAAGTTGTTTAAAAGTTTTAAACATATTTGACCCCTGTGACCTTGACAATTGGCAAAGATCACTCAGTTGAACAAACTTGTTAGCCCTTTATCCCAGAATGCGACTGACCGAATATCATTACTCTGGTCCTTTTCGTTATAAAGAAAAGTCGTTTTAAAATTTCAATATAATTGACCTATGTGACCTGGAATATAAGGCAAGGTCATTCATTTGAACACACTTGGTAGCCCTTTCTTCTAGCATACTACTAAGCAAATATAATCAACCTAGACGTTTTGGTTACAGAGGAGAAGTTGTATAAAGGTTTTCAAGCATATTTGTCCCCTATGCTGTGACATTGATTATAAGTCAAAGCCTTTCATTTTAACAAACTTGGTAGTAGCCTTTTATCCAAGTATGCTGCTGGCCAAATGTCATCATCCTAGGCGTTTTGATTATTAAGGAGAAGTTGTATAAAGGTTTTAAACATATTTGACCCTGTGACCTTAAATGTAAGTTGAGGTCATTCATTTAAACAAAGTTGGTAGCCCTTCTTTAAAGCATGATACTGACCAAACATCCTTGCCCTATTCCTCTTTGTTATTCAGAAGAAGTTGTTTAAATATTTTAAACATATTTGAGCCCTGCAACCTTGAAAAATGTCGAAGGTCCTTCGTTGATAACAAAAACATGGTAGCCCTTCATCCCAGCATGTTACAGGCCAAATATCGTCGCCCAAGGCCTTTTGGTTATTCAGAAGAATTTGTTTAAAGCTTACCACAAATTTTACCCCTGTTACCTTGAATATAAGTTAAGGTCATTCATTTGAACAAACTTTGTAGCCCTTTTCCCCAGCATGCTACTGGTTTAATATCACCATCCTAGGCGTTTTTGGCTACTGAGAAGATATACGAAGGTTTTAAATATATTTGACCCCTGTGACTTTGAATATAAGTCACGGTCATTCATTTGAACAAACTTGTAAGCCCTTTATCCTAGCATGCTACTGGCCAAATATCATAAGCCTAGGCCTCTTGGTTATTCAGAAGAATTTGTTTAAAGATAAGCACATATTTGACCCCTGTGACCTTGCAAAGAAGTCAATGCCATTCATTTAAACAGACTTGTTTGCCCTTCATCACAGAGTGTTACTGGCCACATATCATCATCCTAGACCTTTTGGCCATTTAGGAAAAGTTGACTAAAACTTTTAACATATTTGACCCCTGTGACCTTGAAAATGGGCACAGGTTATTAAATTGAACAAACATGGAAGCCCTTTATCCAAGTATGCTGCTGGCCAAATATTATCATCCTAGACATTTTGATTACTGTGGAGAAATTGTTTAAAGGTTTTTAACATATTTGACCCATGTGACCTTGAAAATTGTAGAAGGTCCTTCGTTTGTAACAAAAACTTGGTAGCCTTTCATCCCAGCACACTGGTCAATAGTACCCCACTTGTCAATCCTACCCCACTGGTCAATACTATCCCACTGGTCAATCCCAAGCCAGAGATCGATCCTACCCCATGTTACAGAACAAATGTCGTCACCCTAGGCCTTTTTTGGTTATTCAGAAGAAATTGTTTAAAGCTTACCACATATTTGACCCCGGGACCTTGAAAATAGACGAATGTCATTCAATTGAACACACTTGGTAGCCTTTTATCCAAGCATGCTACTGGCTTAATATTATCGTCCTAGGCGTTTTGGTTACTGAGACGAAGTTGTTTAAAGTAAAAAGTTGACACCGGACGGATGACGGACGGACAACGGACGACGCACCATGTCATAAGCTCATTTTCCTACGGGCTAACAACTATTTCCAATTATTGGCTCTTTCTCTCAGCAACACCCGTCCCTCATTAGGTCTTATTTCTGCCCCTTGAATTGGGGAGGATTTCAACATTAATTTCAATTTTCCCTATAGGGGTCGCCCCTCTGCCCCCTAAAAGCACCCCTGTATTTATACAAAATTGACATTTGGTTAAAATTTCTCCAACCAAACTGAAGGAAGAGGATTTTAAACATGTATTGATATGTCCACCCACTGGACCCTTCCCCTTTGCTCCGAGAGGGGCCATAATCTCTGTTAAAACGAATGGAGTCCCCATTGCCAAATGATTTGTTTGGACCAAATTCGGTTAAAATAACTCATACTAAACGAAAGGGATTTTAAAGATTTGCCTAAATTTCCCTTATTGGACCCCGCCCCTCCACCCCAAAGGGACTACATCTTTCGTTTATACAAAATTGAGTCCCAAGGATGCTCTAGACCTTTTCTCAAATGGTCAGGGGGAGAGGATTTTAAATATCTTCATCAAATTCCCCTATTGGGCCCCGCCCGTCTTCACCAAGGGCTACAAAATAGCCCCATTTGCCCAAAGATGCTCGAGGCCAAATGTAGTGAACATTTATAAAGCTGTTCAGGACTAGTAGCGTTTTAAAGGAAAAGCTGACAGACGGACTGGCAACGGCCGACGGACGACGGACGATGTGGTATGGCATAAGCTCGCCATGGTCCTTCGAACCAGATGAGCTAAAATGTTAATTTCCGTAAGGCAATGTATGATGCCGACTGTGTTTGGCTGTAATTACTGTTCCACTGACCAAAATGTCAATTTAATTATGTCATTTATAACACCAAAATGATGTCACGTTTTCAAAACATCAGTCAATATGCTACTGAACATTTAGAACACAAACGTTGGTTCTTGTACACTTTCTAGTCACTATTTAGAAATTCAAAAGTTTACGAACATGGGTCACTTGTATGACCTTTGTCGGAAAGATTTATCCAATATAGCTTACAGTTTTATTGTGTTGCATGATAACATATACATTTTAGATAGCAGTATTGATTTCGAAAATAGATTCTGAAAACACAACATCAGTTTTGCTGAAAAATAATTTTGAATTTATTTCATGTCGGTCAATCAAGTAAAATATTTAAACACTCAGTGACTCAATAAATGGTTACGTAGCACTATTTGTTACGAACGTGTAGGTGATTTTGTATCGTATTCAGTAATTAGGATTGAATAATTGAAACATAATCTACCCGTCGGTAGTGATGTTATTTCCAGCTTCACGGACGTAACGACATTGGACAGCGGAGGTGTTGACTCGGACGAGGTTTCAATGACTGCCGTTGGATCAGTGCTGCTAGGTTCAAGGTTGGCTATACCAGTCACTGCGGATGTGGGTGTATAAGCTGTCGACGAGGGCCAAGTAGATTGTGTCTGTTGGTTTGATGTGGTCACAGTTGTGGAGCACAGGTTGTCAAGGTTGCTGATACTTGCAGTAACGCCGCTAGGGACAGTTCTCAACAGATCTATATAGAAATATAAGGGTTTGTGAATTGGTGTGCAAAGACAGGATGTATTTCTCGGCAAATATATATACAATATCAGTTTTTAGTGGAAATGTTTAGCAATGTTGTATTGCATGATTCTCCGCAGTAACGAAGTACCTACATGTAACAAATGACAACAATATATCAAATATAACATGAAATATTTTTATATATATATATTATATCAGTTCTTGGTGGAAAGGTTTAATAATATAACAGTTCTGAACATGGTTACACGAAATGTTTTATTATAATCTATACATTCAGGCGGAGTATTACGAGCAATCCATAGTTCCCAATCCCCGAAAGATATTCAATAGAGTTAATGAATAAAATGCCATACAAATGTAACTCTGTAAGACCTGATTACAGAAAACGATGTTCCACATTCCAAAGACAATAATATGCCTTATACGCGATCAGCCATTTCAAAGAACTTTCCTAAAACGCGGCAAAGGTGCGCATATATTTCAAAATATAAGAAAAGTTACATGTTCGTAGTGAAAAATGACATTCGGAATATTTACCAAAGTCTTTTTAGTTCTATCAATCGTCTCAGTGTACTTAATTATCAAAGAACGTGGATATCTGTGCGTCATTTTGTTAATATAACGCAAACTTGCTCTCATGTTGAAAACGAACTTATTAGCTCTGAAATGTATACTTTTTAGGATTTTCCACCATTTTCCGGATGAAATATCATATATGCTTTGCAATAATACGATAGTTTCTGTAAGTTTAAGTGATGGATAATTATAATCATGTCTTCAACTGCAAAAATAAGGATATGTTATCGTATGCTCTGGGGAAACAACGGGACCAATGCAATACATAACAAAGCTTTTATGGTTTTACAAATAATGAAATAACGGTATTTACTTTACTGGTAAAAGTATATCCTAAGATGGTCATCGTCTCTTGCGCTTCTGATTTACACATGTAAACCTCTCATTTTACATCATCAAAACATCTTAGCTCCACAATGTAACGTAACCCAACGCATGACGTCTCCAATTAATGGTTTTGATAGTTGCAACAAAAATAACACAAACATCACTATTTTTACGGCATTCCATTTGGCATGGAAATGTCATCTCCCAGATGTTCGTTCCTTACTTTAAACTCAGAAGTTGGAAGTTTGTACTATAGACAATATGTTTTCCCTGTATTAATCTGTCCAATTTCTCATTTTTTTGAGGTTGCAAATGATTTAATTTTGCTGTTCAGAAGCTTGTGAGTTCAAGTGTAATTAAGGTATAGTTCGCACACATGTCATGAAAGTTTAAAAAAATCCACATCTGTAACTTATTAATGTCGATGAGTATAAGATCTTCGTTCAGGAATGTATGTTTTTATCAATAATATTTGAGATTTCCTGGACTCCGTATGCATTGCATTTATGAACATTTTAACTTCAAAAACAACCCGTAAAGCTCCTGAATTCATTGTCGAAAAGTTCCATTTGTTTTTCTACAGGATCGATTTGACCGTACATGTTAATGGGCACTTTGCTCTAGCTTTCAGCTTTCGACTTCTGACGTTTATGACTGTTATGGATACAAATTGTACCTGATGTCTTTCCTTCTTTATGTTATTTATTGCATTTTTACAACTGAAATATCGAAAATTACTCTCATAAAATAATATCTTTTTTGCACCGCAGCAAGAAATATAGAATATTTCAACGGTGCATATATGTCTGTTTTGGATTGAAACCAACTGAAGTTCATAATCATAGCTAATGAAAATATAACAAGCAAAGCATTTGAAATGTGTTTTCGGAAATGTCTTCGATTGTGACGTCATACTGTAGGCGTTTGACGTTAGTAAAAGTCACTTGGATGTACTAAGTAACTTCCACTATATGTTTCAGGGCCGTTACCTTCACTTTAAAGTTTGTAATATGTTATAAACAGAATATCTAATGGTTTCTCTATATATATTAATCATATTGACACCTATGACACAAATACTTCAATATTTTCTGTCGTGCAAGCACATTCGTGATATATCTGCCACATTCGATAAAAATATTAAAATATTATTTAAAGGGGAACAATAAAATATCCCTTATATATTGTATTGCTTCGAAAAAGAACTACCGAATCTATGAGGAAATATATGAAACCGCGTGTAAGTAATGAAAAGTTTTTCACAACAATTGATATATTTACCAATTTCCTAAAATCAATGATCAGAAACAGAAAAAAACGTAAAAAGGAACGTTTTTACCCACAACAGACGTCCTTATGGTACATATTAAGCCAAATGTACACGGATGCGGGGTAGTTTAGTGGTAGGACGACGGGCTCGCAACCGAAAGTTTGCAGGTTCGAGTCACGTCACGGCACTGTGTTGTATCTTTGAGTAAGACACTTTACGCAGTCAACAGTCACTCAGCTGTAAATGATACTTGGTCGGGCAGTGCTAGAATTGTTGAATGCTAGCTGTTAGCGCCGAAATAGCAGCACCGGTTGAATGTATCCCAGGGAGTTGAGAAAGATATTGGCTGGTTGCAAATGCCCTATAACTACGGATAATAATTTATGAACCGCTTTGAGACGACTTTCTATGATGATGATGATGATGATGATGATGATGATAACGATGATGTAAGAATATTCTGAGATTATTTTGATTCTGAGATTATTTTGATTTAATGATGATGATGATGATGATGATGATGATGATGATGATGATGATGATGATGATAATAATGATGATGATTAAAAGATGATGACGGCACAAGAAGTTGCGACAGAAATAATAGGATCAGAGAAAAATAATGATTCCCTATCCTGGGGTGTAGCAGAGAAATCTTCTACCCTCTGGGTGATGATTTTGATTGTTAGACAAAACAAAAAATCACGATAAAATGAAAACTTCAAAGTTCGTATCACGCAACTAATAAGCTGGAAAACGAATGGCAGGTGTTCTGTTAATAGTAGAGACATAGTAGATAAATACTGTCTATAATATAACATAAGCATATAAATAGTGCTAAAGTACAGTGTAGAGTAGTGAAGCAGTAGTGTTGATAGGAGAATAGAGTGGTGTTAGTGGTAGATTAGGAGGATCAATTGTATGAGGGCAGGGTTAATAGTGTAATACAATTAGTAGGTTATTAGTTTTTATCTTATCACAAGATTAACAAGCTAGAGTAGAACAAAAGACGAGACTGGTAGAAAGACCGACAAGCAGACAGACAAACAAGCATGATTAGCTGATTGATTAAAACATACAACTTTGATTGGTTAATGAAATTTACGCATGCGAATTAGATTGATCATGTGTAGGTAAGTGGGTATAAACCGAGGTTTTGACAACGAATGCTGCAACCGAGGCTGGAATACCCATATTCCACATGCATGTACCTAGATAATTAATGCCTCATCTTTTCCCACCCCTTAACCGAAATTTTCGTAAAAAAGGACAACGACATTGCAAATGCACCAATAAATATACAAACTAAGGCCATATTTAGAAAGAAAGATATACAGAAAAAGTAAAGAAGCGTAGGTATACCTAAAATTTAAAGATCCATGCAATACTTTAAGGGCAAGCATGTACTAAAATCTTACGTTCTTGAGGTGGTGTCACTTGCTTACGGCATGAATACTACACAAGAGGGAAACCTCGGCCATTAACTCATTCAACCCGGATGTCACATTTGAACCTAACCAAATTAAAGACTAGGCAATCCGGTTTAAAATGTATGGGTGAATGTGTAAATAAAATCAATTACCTGTAACATAGCGTGATCGGGTTACCTCAGTCGAGGGCTACGATTCTGTAACTAGTCCCAATCTAGGCACACCATTTAGTTCGAAACACTATTCAATTTCGCTATAGTCTAAACGTATTCCATCTGGGCCCCAAATAACTATGGGCTCTGTATTACTCATGCTACGTTTGATTGCTTTGGCATAAACATTGTAGTCCGTCCTTACCAAGAATAAAATGTATTTTACAGTGTAGATTATATTTTAACATATATTAACAACACCAAAAAAAGACATATAACAATAAAATACAATATTTATAATTCGGATTGTCAGTTTTGAGCGTTAGAGCGCAGGGAATTACATCATTGTGTGAACGTTCCGCGGAATATCACGGAAAAGGTTCAGAGTAAGAAAAACACGTATCCCACATAGGTGTTTCACGCGAGATACATGTATCTTTTAGACGTATATATAGGTGGGAGTAAATCACACATTGTCTTGACATAACACATGCAAACAAGGTTGCGTGCCATTCTAATGGGGTCTTTCACGCAAAGCTATAGTGTTCATCTCTTATTTGGTACAATTTGCTCGCAATAATTATACCAAGTCTGTAGCTTTGTTAATAACTTAGTGTATGTACCAAAGATGTATAAACACAACCAATTATTCTAGAGAAAATCGGCGGCTTTGAATGCAATTGAGATTGATATTACAGTTCTGATTGATTAAAACAAAATCAAGCTTAGCCTTACATCATCTCACATGAACATATTTTATCAAATTGATTTTATTTCACTGTGAAAATTAAATAATTAGACAGATCATTTATCAGCTGATAAAAATAGTATGAAAAACGTAAAAATATGGAAAAGACTGTCTATCAATTTGGCCGCCAGATATAACTATGTCCAAAACCTCTTCACTTCGAATTGTTAACGGTAGACATTAAGCTGATCCAGAATGTAGTATATCTTTTTATAACGCTAGAGGAACTCGTGTCATAGATAACTTACAGAAGAAAGTGGTTTTGTTTGCAAAACAGTTTTAAAACCGGTGATTTTAACAGTTACTCCGACCACTGCACAGTCACTTTTTGTATTAATGTTAGTTTGTGTTTTAACCGTACATCGTCAAGTATGTCGGACGTTGTTGAACAAATTTTGCTTAAAAAGAATGATGAACATGTGAATGTGAAATGGAACGATATAGAAAGTATAAACCGCTCTGTATGTTTGTAATCTATGTAAAAATGATGAAAATCGGGTCAATTTATTTAGCAAGAAAACAATGTACAAAAAGTTTGAATATAAGCTAAAGAAATAATATATAATGGTCATGAGAGCAACATGCTGAATTATGTGAGAAAGTTTAACCCTAAAAGGTTTTACAAGCATTTAAAAAAAGAAATAAGAAAAATATTATAAATGATTTGAGTGAATTTGATTTCCTTCAACACTTTTACAAAATTATATGCAACTGAACCTTATAGTTATTGTTGACATAAATGATTGTATGCACAAGTACGATAGTAACTCTTCTACAGTAACTTTTGATGAATTAGATGTAGATATAACAGAAGAGATAGTGTACGCAATAAAGAAATTAAGTACAATTAAGGCATATGGCCCGGGCTACATTTTAAATGAATACATAATTAAGTGTAGGACGGTTTTATTGCCGTGTTTTGTTATTTTATTCCATAATATACTTAAATTTGGTATAAAAAATATTATATTGTTGTTTTCTTGATAACACAAAGACTTTGATTTTATTAATCGCCAAAACTTATGGTTCAAATCGATAAAGTTAGGAATTGATGGGAAGTTGTTAAAATTAATTAGATCGTTGTATAGTTGTGTGAAATGTTGCGTAAAACATAATTGCCTATTATCGGACTATTTCAATTGGGAAAATAAATTGTTTCAAGGGGAAATTGTATCACCTCTACTATTTACTTTGTATGTAACTGATTGTGAAATGCAATTTTTAATTGACAATTGTCCATCGATAGAAATATGCTTTTTACTTATGTAAGCCGACGATATGGTAATTATTTCAGAAACGCCAGAGGGCCAACAATCAATGTTAAATTCTTTAGAACCTTATACAGAGAAATGGAGTCTTACTGTCAATATTAACAAAACATAAATTCTTGTGTTTAGAAATGGTGGTTATCTGAGAATGAAAAATAATCGGACATATAAAGGCTGTAATTTAGAAATTGTAAATGAATTCAATTACTTGGGAGTCTTGTTAAATCACAACGGGGCGTTTAGGGGGGAAAAAATCACAACAAGGTAGAAAAACATTTTTTGCAGTTATGAGTTTATGTCTGAACAACTTTTTTAATACTGAAACTCAATTGTTTGTTTTTGACACATGTGTTAATAGTATATTAAGCTATGGTGCGGAAATATAGGGTTTAATAAGCCTCTGATGTCGAGAAAGTACATACTATGTTTTGTATGTTTGTAATGCTATGGTGTTCTTAAAACTTGGCAGGTATCCTTATCGTTATTAAGGATATTCAACATTTGTTAAGTATAAGATGAAATTGAAAAGAACTGATTATTGAATTTTGAAAGCATGTTACAAGAAACGGTAGAGAATAAGGATAGATGGATAATGAACATCAAGGATGAGCTATACAGGATAGGCCTAGGGTTTATTTGGGAATATGATATTAACGAAATCACGTTCTATTCATAAATTTAAGAAATGTTAATTTTATTCCTAAATGCCCATGTTATTCTGATTTGCGAGCAATTTTTTTTTAAACTTAATGCATTAAAAAGCCAGGCATGTTAAAATTGATAGGGCTACTGAGTGTGAAAAATACAAACGAAATAACATTTAGGGAAATATATAAAATTTGCAAATTCGAGAAGAGACTAATTATTATTAATAGCTTAGTTGCACTCTCCAAACATATGATACTGTTTCTATTTGTAAGTGTGTAGTAAGTGTGTGTAATGTTGTGTAATGTTGTGTAATGCTATTTTGTATTTTGCACTGTAATTGTGTAGTAAGTGTGTGTAATGTTGAGTAATGGTGTTCAATCCTATTTATTTTGTATTTTGCACTGTAAATGTTGCACTTTTGTTACCTGTAACTGTAGAGTTGAAAAACTCAAAGTAATAAAGACCTTGAACTATAAATAGGTATTTAGGAAGAGGTAACAGACAAACACAAGCTATTCATCACCTTGTATGTTTACCGAGTTTAATAAAAGATCCAAATGACAAAGATATAACTGATGAAGCTGTAAGAGGAAATTATTTTAATGAGTATTTCAATAATAAAGCAGATCAGTATGTAAAAGAAACTTATGATAACGACTCTTCAGATACGTTAAAAAGACTTAAAGTGTACACACAAGAAAAACTGAGCGGTTACATTTTTAATATTCCCCAAGTTGACGCTACTTTTATTGAAAACTCTTTATTGAATTTGAACAAAGTCACCGGGCTGGATAATATTAGCGCAATTGTTTTTAAATTTTGGAAGTATGCGAAAGTAAGCCCTGACCACAATTTGATTACATGATAGCCAATCAGTAACCGGAGCAAAACACTCATGTCAGACTGCGCTAACTAATATTAGAAACACCTGGTGGTATGAGGCTATAGAAAAAGGTATTTTGACAGGTGTTCTATTTCTAGATTTTCGAAAGGCATTCGACCTTGTTAACCACTCTGTTTTAATATCTAAATTGTATGGGTATTCATCTTAATCAATGATCGTTTTCAAAGTTATTTGAGCGGGAGATATTAAAATTTTAAATTTTAAGAACACTTTGAGTGATTCTCTCCATCTTACAGTCGGCTTCCCTCAAGGTTCAATATTGGGGACACTTTCGTTCATTTTATATGTAAATGACCTGCCCCTGATTACAAGTTAAAGTTCCTTGTACAATCGCAAGAACAATCATTTGGCGTTGTAAATAGCAGCCTCCATGCTGATGCAAAAGTAGTGTCAACATGTTGTGATAAAAACAAAATGTGTGTAAACACAGAAAAAAACAAATGCCATGCTTGTTACAATGTCATACTTGGTAGAGAAAATGTAAATTAAAAGACGTATTGCCCATTGTTATCAACAATGTAAACATTGAAAACGTAAATTTAAAAAAAACTCTTGGGAGTGTCAATAATGATTGTGTGTCTTTGGACGTCAAATGTTTCAGATGAAAAAGCTGAGACCCTTCGTGAGTCAGACATATTGTTTGACTTTATAATTGCTTTGTAAAACCTCGTCAAAACTACTGCACTACTGTTTGGGGTAACAGTTCAAAAAGTAGAATTGTCAAATTAGAACGTCTGCAAAAGATAGCAGCCAGGCTTACTTTAAATTGTGATTTTCCACACCTTCCTGTGATATGTTCAAAAAACTAAATTAGTTATCTTTTCAAAACATTATTTTATACAATCAAGCAGTTCTTATGTACAGGTACAAGATACTTAGACAATTTAGCTCCACAAAATTTGAATGGTTTTACGTATATGTCTGATGTTCAGTGAAGAACAACAAGATCATCATCTACCAATGTGTTTTACTTGCCATGTCATAAAACAAACATTTTTAGTAAATCTTTTAGATATGAGGGACTCTTAACATTGAATGTTCGTCACTTTTAGAATTAAAAAGATCTGCAAAGCAATTTTATTTGGAATGTTTTATGATCTTCTCCCTTATCGTGTATTGTATACATATATTTAAAAATATATTTCTTTAAGCTGTAAATATTGTACATTTTATCATACCTTGTATCTTGACCATATTTGTAAGATGCTCAGTGTGTTATCAAGAATAAATAAAGCTTATTCTTATTTTCATTATTGTCATTTTATCATGAACCGGCTAATATGTAGCTATACTGTACATGTAAGTCGTCGGTTATATATCTATATCTAAATCTATCGTTAATTATTTCAGATACAGTTTGGCTAAGCGCACAATTGTTGTGTGTATTTGTTTGGAACCGAGCATATTAACAATGGTATCTTACATTGATCTGCTGCCAGCGTTGGAATAATCTAGAACGCCGTCTTCTCTCTCTAGCATACTCTTTATATTTATAGTGTCTTGCTGATGGTAGGTGTTTTTAGTACATACATTAGCTTGAGTATATGGCACTTTTAGCAGTCACGTGAACAAAAATGAGAAAACATGTCAATATCATTTTCATCAATAATAATAACAATCACCTACCTTTCTTATACTTTTTACTTCCCTTGGTATACGTTATCCCGGATGTGAATGTTAACAGTCTGCATTTTGAAGTTTCGTATCGGAATCCAACACACGTGGAAACCGCACATTGCATGGAACATTGCTTCACTTCGGAATAATTAAATGTTGAACTATCTAGAGATGCATCGCAAATCGTCAAAACATTGGTAAAACAGATTCCGGTATCTATTGAAGATAAACAAGTATTTCATTTTATTAGCAAACGTGACAGGAGTAAAACACTGGTGTAATGAGCTTGTTAACTTGTTTGTAGATCATGAATGTTCTGTAAGTATTCTCTTCTTAATGCGCTTTTTTATGACTTTTTGCGACATGCTGATTTTGAACTTTTGTCAATCTTATTGTTCATAAACATTAACAATGTCGGTAAGACCACCTATGGAGACAGCAACAGCTATTTTATTGACAGATGGTCTCTACGGACAGGTCGACGCAATGAACAGGTCGCTCAACCATGTCCATATGATAGAAAAGGGAAAATGCACGACTAGAACCCAGGACACACCAAACTCTTGACGGACGATCTACCAAGTGAGTTTCCTGGTCGCCAGCGAACAACCCAGTTCATGTCCGCTACATTTGTAAAAACTATCAAAGAGAAGGCGAAAGCAGTATCGGTTTCAATAGATAGCTAGACGTATTAGACTATAAAGATATGAAACCCATGGATTGCTTAGGGTTCTGATAATCATATCCGAAAATTTCGAGGTCGGAATTTTTGTCTAAAACCCCGGACATGAAAGACAGTTTTTTCTCATTCAATTCGCTAGGTTTAGCTAAGAAAGCACTGAACAGCGACTACATTTTCAATCGCAGCACCGGAATGTTCCGTGAATGTGTCGTATGTTAGTATTGCTACATTGAGATATAACGCACGTGAAACGGGATGTAAAATAATCTATCACTTTTGTGTTATGGCGACAGTGTAATAATAACTTGAAATTTAGCACACGGCTTTGCCAAATTGAAAGTTCCTATCCCAAGGGCTGAGATTTTCATGTCTTCATCACATAGATTGATTGCTTTTCTCCCACACCAATAGTAAGTACGTGTCTTAGCGGGTAATCATAGGTGAGGGAGGGGTATGTTACTAAAATAGATACATGCTGCCATAGTAGGTTGTTAGCCCGAGACTCCCAAAACAGCCCGAGGGACTCAGTGACGGCATGAAAACTAGCCCGCCCGCTAGATAAGGTCATCTACCATAAGCTGAGAACTCGATGTTACAACCCAAAGTGCAATTACCACAATATAATCTCCATTGCTACATATTGACCAACGCAAACTTACAATGACGTTGCTAACAATCTACTATGACGTTGGTTTTTTTTTCGAGTAACACCACCCCACAAGATACGTTCCAACTACTCACATCCTGCTTCCGTAAAATACGTAATAATAGTAAGCCATTTGGCATAGGGCGCGTGGAATGTTGGACCACATTGATGACGATACCCTGGTGACGCTGCATAGAGTGATGATGCGATGGTGACTTTTCAGAATAATAGTGCATGTGCATTGTCTTTTCCCCAGGTAGGTGAAGTTAGGTTTAGCTTGCCCTTTGCAACGGGAATGAACTTGTGAAATGTGGAATAAAGAAAATGAAAATTCTAACACCCCTTTCTTTCCCCGACAGATGACAGATGTTTTATATATGTACTGGAATGAGAAGAAGATGGTCTAATAACTAGGTGGATAGGTGGTCTTATGGGCATTATTCTGTAACCAGAGTTAATTAAGGTAATAGGTTTGTGTCACGTTTTCTCAGTAGAATTTCTTCAAATTTTGTAGTTATATTGCTTTGAAGTAAAGACAATTTTATGCCACAAAAAAGAGATAGGTTGTCAGAATTTTAAGGATTTTAAATGGAAATGTATGTAAAATAATGTCAATAAAAATGATACTGCCATAGATTTGTATTGCATTAATGTTTATCAATTTAATTAATGGTGAAATTGTGCAAAATACATTATCTATAAACGATTAAAAATCAACATTTTATAATAAAACCATATACACATATTAATTGCATGTAAGAGTTATCTTTCTTGAAAAACTTCACAGTAGCCGCTTGCCTGAAGTACAGATAAATGGACACATATGACTCATTGATAAAAAAACAACTGAATTAATGCCTGGATTGCTTTGAAATACTTTAATATTGAGAGAACACACTGTTCTGTCAATAATAAACATACAATATTCATCAGTTTAAGATTGAACAATGGACAAAACATAAACATAATGACTCATTACACAGTAATTATAGTACAATGTATTTCTGTATTCTGATATTATGTCAAGAATGATAGCTCTTTGCTACTATAATTATCAACAATGTTTTCTACTTATTTTGCCAGTATTTAACGGGCGGCAACTCTAGACTCATTAGAATATGCGGAAATTGTGATACTGTCTCCCTACATTGGATTTTCAACTAGGGATGTACTTCCTATTTCCGTTTATCAATACACTCATTAGACCTTAATGTTTGTGGTCTCTCAGTAATTTGATTTCATGTCAACTCTTCAATATGTAAGGTGCATTTTCTATAAAATGGAATAGAAAAGTAGGAACATAGGAGTTGTTGTTTTGCCTACTGATGAAGGTGTTACCCTGGACAAGCCAAAATATATGTTTACACGAGATTCCATTTGCGTGATTAATAGGTGTCTATGAAGCTAACATAAATGCCAGATGTTGTAAAGTAACTGTATTTAGTAGATGCATTGTAATGCTATGTACAGTAGCCGTGCGGAAGCGAAACGGTAAAATTGACAGCTTTGAAGATGGGTGTGACTCCTCTATGGCAAGCCAAGTTGTCATTTATGCATGGAGCAATGTTGATCCAGTACTTTACCAAATTATATAAGATATCTTATTTAATTATATAAGATATCTTATATACTTTATGAGATATCTTATATACTTTATAAGATATCTTATATACTTTATAAGATATCTTATTATAATAAATGAGATATCTTATATATTTTATAAGATATCTTATATACCTTTCTTTATAAGATATCTCATAAAAGATATAAGATATCTTATATATTATATAAGATATCTCATAAAAGATGTTAGATATCTTATAAAGAAAATTAAATGAGATATCTTATTTCTTTATTAAGATATCTTATATAATACACGTATATAAGATATCTTATAAACAAAATTAAATGAGATATCTTATATAATTCGGTTATAAGATATCTTATAAAGAACGAGATTTGAATTTGAGATAATAAACCCTCCTCAACAGCGCTCGGTAAAGCATTAAATCGAAAGCCTTAGTTTCGTATCTCTTAACCGTAAATGAAGTATGTGAAAGTGAAAGTAGGAGTTTAATGCCACCAAATAGGTCTGGTTATAGCGGTATTAACATTATTTTAAAAGGTTAAGCTTTATAAAGTAGATGGGGTAAGTGGTGGAGAAAGGGATGTTCCTATGTATTTCAGAACTGAAGGAAAACGATCCTACTGCATATATTACTTACAATTTATTCATTAAAATGTTTTAGCTTGATTTTCTTCACGGATTTCCTCTAAATGTTTTTAAAGTAATTTGATAAAATTATAATATTACCCGTACAAATTCACAGACAGGTAATGGACATTTATTATTTTTTTTCAGACTGGTTATAAACTTGTATTAACTATAACAAACATATTAGGAACATTTATTAATTGTTTCGGGCTGCTTATCACAGACCGCATTAAGGTCTCTGTGGAGTATAACATATAGATAAACATAGGAACATATGTTTTTTATTTACTGTTTCAGACTGGTCATACACCTGTATTTATTATCACAGACAGGCTATGGATCTTTAATTATATTGTTTCAGATAAAATTGTTTTAACTATCACAGACATTAAGGAACATACTTATGTATTTGTAATTCTATGTTCTATCAATATACTGTCATGTAAGGAACATTAATTCATTGTTTCAAACTGGTTATAAACTTGCATTTTCTTGTACTATTACAGACAAGAAGTAATATTTCATTATTTGATACATATGTATACAGATAAGTGATATTTCATCATCAGGTGCATGTTCTTTAAAGTCTTTGAGATATTGATCAAGATATATTTTGTAGAGATACAATTGTATTTTGTGACCTAAAAGGCATTTCACACAAGCCAGATACATGGTAACACTTACAGCATGCACTTTATTACCATTCAAATACAAGATATCATGTTAAAACAGATATTTATATAATGAGAAAATAAATAAATAAAACTATTTTCCATTCAACCGCCTCCCCCCCCCCAAAAAAAAAAACAACAACAATAGCAATATAGGAACCTCTCCGTAGTAAGTAATTGCATGTGCTATATCAGCTGTCTGTTATAGTAAATACATGTGTAATACATGTCTGTGATAGTAAATACATTGTACATATGTAATACCTGTCTGTATTAGTAATTACATGTGTAATACCTGTCTGTGATAGTATATACATGTGTAATAACTGTCTATAGTAGTAATGACATGTGTAATTCCTATCTGTGATAGTATATAGCATGTGTAATACCTATCTGTGATAATATATACATGTATAATACCTGTCTGTAGTAGTAACTACATGTGTAATATCTGGCTGTAGTAGTAATTACATGTGTAGTACCTGTCTGTGATAGTATATACATGTGTAATACCTATCTGTGATAATATATACATGTGTAATACCTGTCTGTAGTAGTAACTACATGTGTAATACCTGGCTGTAGTAGTATATATATATATATTGCTGAGCATCAAAATTTGGATACACTTTTGTTAGAATTTTGCCAGGAGACTTGTCCTAACTCAGTGCCTCTTGTTTATTATAAAACACAACAAAGATATCTTTATAAAGAAATATTGAGAAGGTTATATAATGATTTGTATACAGATTTTACAAACTAGTAAACAGGGTATATAAGAAGTGGTTTACAGAGTATATAAAGAATGGTATATAGAGAATGGTATACAGGGTACATAAAAAGTGGTTTACAGAGTACACAGGGTGGTATACAGAGTATATAAAGAGTGATATGCATGGTATACATGCATAGAGTGGTATATAGGGTATGTAAGAAGCAGTAAACACAGCATATAGAGCGATTTACACAGAATATAAGGAGTTGTATACACAGTATATAAGGAGTGGTATACAGCTTATAAACAGTGATATACAGGGTATATAAGGATTGGTCTTGTAACATAGTATATAAAGAGCGGTATACAGGGTATAAAAAATTGGCCTACATAGTATATTATGAATGGTTTACAGAGCATAGAGAGTGGTATAAATATTATACAGAGAGTTGTATTTAGAGTATAAATAAGTGACAAACAGAGTATATAGAGAATGTTAAGTACTGGATCAACATTGCTCCATGAATAAATGACAACTTGGCTTGCCATACTCCTCTGTCATCTTCAGTCATCTTCTATGGAAAGGCATCAGCCTAGCGATTGGTCAATTTTTTTGACATGAGAACAATAGAATCGCTAATCTCATGCGTTTGGTTTCGTCATGAATGATTATTTTGTTTTTTTTGAGAACGTCACGTTAGTCGATATGAGAAAGATGATATATCATAAATACGTTGACAAGATTAAAACGTTATACAACTACAAAAGTACTGATATGAGATTTCATACTGTTCTATAATCTGCCCTACTCGAGAAATAAGTATGGCACCTAACGGGAAATCATTTAAAATCCTTGAGTTATAGTATCATAGTACATGAACCGATATGATATTGCATACCTTGAATTAATAACGGATCTTCATTAATTTTTATTTTATATGATGTTCATAATACACGTCTACACGTAATTACTCAGCGAGGCTCTCTTTCAGTCTTATATGAAATAAATACTAACATAAAAATTAAAAAAATAAAGGTATCGTGCGGCTTACCTTCGCTCTTTTTCTTATTAACAGGATAAATCTGGTATTTCTTATATTTTTTACATGGTAAACGTTATTACGTTTCCGTTAAAACCACATTGAGGAAGCGAAACGGGTCAAAGATATAAAATAAAAAAGAATTTAATTTTCTTACGTGCTGTATTTTGAATTCGAAATTTTACATAATGTTAAGCATGTCCAGATACAACATACTGCGATGCAACGACGATGTCCATGCTAAAACGTGGACGACCAAGAATCGGTGACAAAAAGTTTAAAGCTGGACGCCGATCAACAACACAATTAAGCGAAAGTATGCATCGATGAAGTCTTAGACCAACTTAGGAAAAACGTGAGTTTGTCCACAACTAAAAGTTGCAAGGTTTTACGTGTACTATACAGATGATAACTGAATCGGCTTAGAGTAACACGTCGATTGTGTAAATATTATCTCTGACCCAGTCGAGGTTATAGTCTCTATACGTTGAATCCTGCTCTCGTGACATCTCGTGAATTCGCGTATGCATAATAATGACGTAAACATGGTCTCAACTCTGCTTCTGTTGAGATAAGTAGCAGTCGGAGAAAGGGTTCGCACGCTAAGCCTGACATCACCATAAGTCATTGAAATCCTATCAAACCAGCATACTTGCAATTTATTACTACAGCTTGTCTGACATTTTGCGGCATAGTAACTTTAAGCTGTCGTTGAGAATGAAAAACAAACGATATAATAATGTGGTTCCTCCACTTTTTCTGGAAAAAACTTGTATCAGTATAATCCGCATAATTGTACTGGACTTGATAATGTAGATATACGTTACCTAGTGCTGATGCCTGGCACAAAAAGGGTTGGCTCGTGCTGCATTCTTCGGACGCAAACGTGCTGTTTCCGTCGAACAAAAAACAAGCCTCGTCGCCATCACCCGTTACATTTACATACGTAGTATTGACATGGTCACAGCCATCCTGCCATCGAGCCTCCTCTTTGCTAGCGCGGTATGCACCTATCCACACAGAGCTAAATCAAAGAACATCGTCGTTTATATTGATAGCTCAAGGGTATATGGAACAAAATATACAGTTGCTTCAACATACTGGGACAATTTGCGGATCATTTCATTTTTAGGATCAAAATAGGAGGTATCCTGAACCCCCTTAGAACGTGCAGGATTAATTTATGCTTGTAGAATAGAAGGTTATATGTACAAAGAAAGTTCGAAAAAACAATGCTAGGAAGAAACAGTCGACGGTAACCATTGGCACATCTGGTTGGTTGTCGTCGGAATAATGAGACTATTTAGACTGCATGCTACAAGTTGTAATATTCTACTAGGGAATATATTTTAGTTTGTTAACACTTACGGTTGTCTCATCGTCTTTATCATTATTTCTCTCATTTTTGTGCGTATGTGACAGAAATGTCCAGAGTAAGAAAGGGTGTAAGAAATTTTGTTTCTTTTCCTTAAAAAGGGTGCATCCAAACTTTTTCCGGTATGAGATATACGTTTCTCCCCAATTATCGTTTAGTAGTTTATGAGCTTATTATGGTGATTTGAATTAAAGAGAAATACTCTTTCATTCCCAGATTGGCAGGATAAAGAAGTTTTGCCCTCATAGTTTACTAATTGGTGCAAACCCCTCGGCAAAGCATCAGATTTCATCCATTCTGAAAATCCTTCATGTGGAATTTTCCTATCCTGCACGCCTTAGTCATGAAGGACTATTACGGTCACCTTAGATTTGTCCAAGTCTGATTCAATAGTACTATGAAATAGTGTAAATTGTATACGTTTATCCGACTGGTAAAATCTCAAATGCATGTTACACATTTAAAGGGGTAGTACGGTCAGGTGCAGTGCTAGTACAGGTACGTAATGAATCACATGGAGTTGAT
The DNA here is from genome assembly GCF_002113885.1 of Mizuhopecten yessoensis. NCBI lineage: Eukaryota > Metazoa > Mollusca > Bivalvia > Pectinida > Pectinidae > Mizuhopecten > Mizuhopecten yessoensis. The sequence goes on along the minus strand of NW_018404837.1, from coordinate 11,564 downwards.
CGCCGAATAAAGTTCATCGATGATTTGGCAGTTATCAATACAGAACTCAGGGGCGTAGCTTGGATACTAATTATAAGTAGGTACTTGAACAATTGGCTGGTAAGTGTATATTTTTTTCTTAATTTTAATGGTAACAGTTTTAAAGTTAAAATAAAACCAAATCACAAAAATAAGTTCATTCTATAAATAAATTTGTGAACTTAAAATCGACTCAACAAGAGCAAAAATATAAACAATTTTGTTTGTTCATTTGTTTTTGCTTAACGGCTCAACGACAACTATGGTCATTTAGGGCCAGTTGGTTTTTGTTCAAACAAACATGATGCGAGTAGCGTAAAATATAAACAATAATACAACCAGATACTCGGTGGAGTAAGCGTATTCTGCTTCATCTACGACACACGGCATGGAATCTTCGAGAAATCAAAGTTATGTCACGTCGTCTAAGTAAGAATGGAGTGGTGACAACAAAACCATTCTAACGAGCTAATAACAAATATCGACCTTCATATCACACAAAGAACAAAAACATATTTCCCTATTTGATCACGATGGCGACAATAAAACTTGGCAATAACTATCATTAACCAGCATCTTTTGAAACCTTGCGTTGTTAGTTTGTCCGTCAGCAGTCGACATCCATGATATCATGATGAAGTCATAAAGTTATGCTTTTTAGAACAAGCTCTTAAAACCTAACGCATCAACTACAACTTGTGGAAGCAGGAATGTAACCGTCGAGAAAAGTAAAGTACATGACAGGAAACCAAAGTTGTCCTGCTTAGCGTACAGCGTAGCTGTAAAAGTTCTTTTTCGATCATGGTATGGTAGCGTCCTTAATATCAAGCTCAGGAAGGTATATAAGATCGACACAGGCGATGAATTCCTTGTTGTTTAAGCACATCACATCGTCGATATATTAATGCTAAATTAAAGGACTTGGCTAGGGTTTTGTTGTCCTAATCGCTCGTCAATAAATTAAACCTTGTACTAAACAAATCGGCCAGAGGAGGGGCACAGTTTATTCTCATTGGCATGCGTACAGTCTACACTGTTGGAAGTCTGGCCACTGAACTCAACAAAGACATTTTAAAACCAGGAACTCAATCATTCTCACAACTTCATTTTCAAATATTTCGTCTTGAGAAAAATTGTAAAGTATAAAGATAGGGTAACCTTGGTTATCAAGCATTCTCAGTTTTAGTGTTGCAAGAGGACAGAGTAATAGTGTTTGCAGACAAATATTAAAACATTAGATGCTTTGTCGGCACACACAAATACACGCCCATCATGCAGATTGTTGAGTGTGGTTTGAAAATCTGAGTCAGGAAGTAAAGACTTTGTGTTTTATTTTCGTTTTGGATTTTAAGCAGCTATTTTCGTTTCGCCCTAAGAGCAACTAATTGCTGCTGGTTAAATAAACTTTGTTAAAGACGAACTTAACTACTCTTAATTACCATACAAACAAAGCATTTACTGTGTAGGATGCTTGTACAAGTAGCTGTTGTCAAATCGTCCAAGGAGAATGGCAACCATAATATGTTAGCCTACCTCCGACTGATATCCTATGCGTGCCAAATCGGTAGGGTTGGGCATGGGAATTAAAGTATGACGCCTAACTTTGAGTAACCTCGGACGACGAGATAAAGTTTCACTGCGAGGAGGGTCCTTTAACTATGCCTCAGACATTTTTGATCTTTTGAATTTTCCGGACCACGACTGCCGGGTTGCCACGAAATAACGTTGACCGGCGGACGGACGATTGATACCGCGCCTCAGCATACGGTTACATGGCCCTTCGTGCTTGGTACATGGACACTTAATTACATTCTGTATTTTATCGCTACATTCTTCTGAAGTAACTTGCTTCTTTATTTGCGTTAGGTTTGAGATTATAGTATGCAAAGCATCAATGATAAGTAACATTTATTTTGAATACCTAAAAAAATCGAGTAATCAAGACTTTAAACTTAACGCTTAAACAATATTTAACAGTTTGGAAATATTTAAAATCAAAGTGTACATTATACACAAACAATGTACGTATTAAACGTGTCGCAATGTTTCAAGGCCAAATGGTCCCTTTGTCAAGATAATACGTACAAAGTGTGTAATAAGAAAACTTTCATATTTCAACTTAACAACTCAAAAAAAGAGAAGAATAACCGATTCCATATATCCAATGACAATGACAGTTAGTTTTGTATATATAATGTACCTTGGAAGGCGGGGATCCATTTTCTGTAGGTCGCTCATCAGTTTGCTGAGGAAGGTAAGCTGAGAAGTGTCATTAATTTTAGCCAAGGTCAATTTGTCTCGCTCACATACTGCTTTAGCGTCAAACCATGATAGTAAGTCGGTATACAATTTGTACAGGCACCATTCGAAATCTACAAGAAAAAAGAGATATCACAATCTTCCTTTTACTGTCGATGTATATATTTAATCATTATCTATGTATCGCATATTATTGAAACATAGAACGGATGAAGACCTGCGCTGTAACATACATGTACGTACACAATTACGAACATTTACCTATACATTACGTTATAATCGTACGGAATTAAACTTCAAAACAAGGAATAGATACGGATATAGGCGACAAACACAGTTGGAGAACAAAGTATTAGTTTACCGTGTAAATGTCATAAATAGTAATAACATTTGTATAATATCTAAAGGGGAGGTTATAATTTTGCCAACTTCAAACTTGAGGGATTATTTTTGCTTGGTAATGGGCCAAACAAATACAGGGAATGAGCAAATTATTTTTCGCTTCTGTCAAGCAGAAAAAAAACGTAGAGCAACAGCCATTGTAAGTTAACACTGACAAATGATAAAAGAAATGAATGAAAACGTAAACAAAATAGGGTAAGAAAAGATGACATTTCCGAAACGCAAGCCTGTGCATATTTTCATTCGTGTTTATGGAATATTTTACAATAAGCAAGAGAAAGTGTATCACCATATGTAACTAACTAACAGGACAGACAGAACACACATATATATGTAACTAATTACAGGACAGACAAAACACACATGCATATGTAACTAACTAACAGGACAAACAAAACATACATACATAATGTAACTAATTAACAGGACAGACTAAACACACATACATAATGTAACTAATTAACAGGACAGACAAAACACACATACATATGTAACTAATTACAGGACAGACAAAACACACATACATATGTAACTAACTAACAGGACAGACAAAACACACATACATATGTAACTAACTAACAGAACAGACAAAACCCACATACATATGTAACTAACTAACAGGACAGACAAAACACACATACATATGAAACTAACTAACAGGACAGACAAAACACACATACATATGTAACTAACTAACAGGACAGACAAAACATACAAACATATGTAGCTAACAGGACAGACAAAACACACATACATATGTAACTAACTAACAGGACAGACAAAACACACATACATCCGTAACTAACTAACGGTACAGAAAAAAAACACATACAACTGTAACTAACTTACAGGACAGACAAAACACACATACATATGAAACTAACTAACAGCACAGACAAAACACACATACATATGTAACTACTAATAGGACAGACAGAACACACATACATATGAAACTAACTAACAGGACAGACAGAACACACATACATATGAAACTAACTAACAGGACAGACATAACACACATACATATGTAACTAACTAACAGTACAGACAAAACACACATACAACTGTAACTAACTTACAGGACAGACAAAACACACTTACATATGAAACTAACTAACAGCACAGACAAAACAAACATACATATGTAACTAACTAACAGGACAGACATAACACACATACATATGTAACTAACTAACAGGACAGACAGAACACATATACATATGTAACTAACTAACAGGACAGACAAAACACACATACATAATGTAACTAATTAACAGGACAGACAAAACACACATACATATGTAACTAATTACAGGACAGACAAAACACAAATGCATATGTAACTAACTAACAGGACAGACAAAACACACATACATATTTAGCTAACTAACAGGACAGACAAAACACACATACATATGTAACTAACTAACAGGACAGACAAAACACACATATATATGTAACTAACTAACAGGACAGACAAAACATGCATACATATGTAACTAACTAACAGGACAGACAAAACACACATACATATCTAACTAACTAACAGAACAGACAAAACATGCATACATATATAACTAACTAACAGGATAAACAAAACACACATACATCTGTAACTAACCAACAGAACAGACAAAACACACATACATATGTCACTAACTAACAGGACAGACAAAACACAAATACATATTTAACTTACAGGACAGACAAAACACACATATATATGTAACTAATTACAGGACAGACAAAACACAAATGCATATGTAACTAACTAACAGGACAGACATAACACACATACATATGTAACTAACGAACAGGACAGACAAAACATACAAACATATGTAGCTAACAGGACAGACAAAACACACAAACATATTTAACTTACAGGACAGACAAAACCCACATGCATCTGTAACTAACTAACAGGACCAGACAGAACACACATATATATGTAACTAATTACAGGACAGACAAAACACAAATGCATATGTAACTAACTAACAGGACGGACAAAACATGCATACATATATAACTACCTAACAGGACAAACAAAACACACATGCATCTGTAACTAACTAACAGGACCAGACAGAACACACATATATATGTAACTAATTACAGGACAGACAAAACACAAATGCATATGTAACTAACTAACAGGACAGTCAAAACACACATACATATTTAACTTCCAGGACAGACAAAACCCACATGCATCTGTAACTAACTAACAGGACCAGACAGAACACACATATATATGTAACTAATTACAGGACAGACAAAACACACATACAGATGTAGCTAAGTAACAGGACAGACAAAACACACAGACATATTACATACATAATGTAACTAATTAACAGGACAGACTAAACACACATACATAATGTAACTAATTAACAGGACAGACAAAACACACAAACATATTTAACTTACAGGACAGACAAAACACACATATATATGTAACTAATTACAGGACAGACAAAACACAAATGCATATGTAACTAACTAACAGGACAGTCAAAACACACATACATATTTAACTTACAGGACAGACAAAACACACATGCATATGTAACTAACTAACAGGACAGACAGAACGCATATACATATGTAACTAACTAACAGGACGGACAAAACATGCATACATATATAACTACCTAACAGGACAAACAAAACACACATACATCTGTAACTAACCAACAGAACAGACAAAACACACATACATATTTAACTTACAGGACAGACAAAACCCACATGCATCTGTAACTAACTAACAGGACCAGACAGAACACACATATATATGTAACTAATTACAGGACAGACAAAACACAAATGCATATGTAACTAACTAACAGGACGGACAAAACATGCATACATATATAACTACCTAACAGGACAAACAAAACACACATACATCTGTAACTAACTAACTAACAGAATAGACAAAACACACATACATCTGTAACTAACCAACAGAACAGACAAAACACACATACATATATAGCTAACTAACAGGACAGACAAAACGCACATACATATGTAGCTAACTAACAGGACAGACAAAACGCACATACATATGTAGCTAACTAACAGGACAGACAAAACATTCATACATATATAACTAACTAACAGGACAAACAAAACAAACATACATCTGTAACTAACTAACTAACAGAATAGACAAAACACACATACATCTGTAACTAACTAACAGGACAGACAAAACGCACATACATATGTAGCTAACTAACAGGACAGACAAAACCCACATATATATGTCACTAACTAACAGGACAGACAAAACCCACATATATATGTCACTAACTAACAGGACAGACAAAACGCACATACATATGTAGCTAACTAACAGGACAGACAAAACACAAATACATATTTAACTTACAGGACAGACAAAACACACATGCATATGTAACTAACTAACAGGACAGACAAAACGCACATACATATGTAGCTAACTAACAGGACAGACAAAACATACAAACATATGTAGCTAACAGGACAGACAAAACACACATACAGATGTAGCTAAGTAACAGGACAGACAAAACACACATATATATGTACCTACCTAACAGGACAGACAAAACATGCATACATATATAACTACCTAACAGGACAAACAAAACACACATACATCTGTAACTAACTAACTAACAGAATAGACAAAACACACATACATCTGTAACTAACTAACATAACAGACAAAACACACATACATCTGTAACTAACCAACAGAACAGACAAAACACACATACATCTGTAACTAACCAACAGAACAGACAAAACACACATACATCTGTAACTAACCAACAGAACAGACAAAACACACATACATATATAGCTAACTAACAGGACAGACAAAACCCACATATATATGTCACTAACTAACAGGACAGACAAAACCCACATATATATGTCACTAACTAACAGGACAGACAAAACATGCATACATATATAACTACCTAACAGGACAAACAAAACACACATGCATCTGTAACTAACTAACAGGACAAACAAAATACACATACATCTGTAACTAACTAACAGGACAGACATAACACACATACATATGTAACTAACGAACAGGACAGACAAAACATACAAACATATGTAGCTAACAGGACAGACAAAACACACAAACATATTTAACTTACAGGACAGACAAAACACACATGCATATGTAACTAACTAACAGGACGGACAAAACATGCATACATATATAACTACCTAACAGGACAAACAAAACACACATACATCTGTAACTAACCAACAGAACAGACAAAACACACATACATCTGTAACTAACCAACAGAACAGACAAAACACACATACATCTGTAACTAACTAACATAACAGACAAAACACACATACATCTGTAACTAACCAACAGAACAGACAAAACACACATACATATGTAACTAACTAACAGGACAGACAAAACATGCATACATATATAACTAACTAACAGGACAAACAAAACACACATACATCTGTAACTAACTAACAGAACAGACAAAACACACATACATATCTAACTAACTAACAGAACAGACAAAACACACATACATCTGTAACTAACTAACAGAATAGACAAAACACACATACATCTGTAACTAACTAACAGGACAAAACACATATACATCTGTAACTTACTAACAGGACAGACAAAACACACAGACATATGTACTTCGCCATCCTTACACTGACAAAGCTGGGCACACATTGTTCCTTAAAAAGGCAAAGTCCACAAATTTACAATAAAAAAGCTAGAAACACGTTTACATTATCAATCGGGAAATCCTCAATCTAAAAGCACACTCTTATGGCCTGTCCTCGCACAGAAAAAAAGCTGGAAACACGTACATCTTACAATGGAACTTACAAAGATAAAATCCACAAACAAAAAACAATTACAGACGGCTTCGTGTTTGGGGGAAAAGTCAATCTCAGTTAATGTATGCAATTGGCGGCTGTTTTAATGAAATCTGTAAATACCATACTGTTTTGACTTTTTGGCCAAAACCAAGGGTGACATAGATGAAATGTTATTACTCCAAGTATTTGACAAAAATGCATTTCAGATAAGCTTTGTGACTTTTTTATGTGTCTGCTTGTAGGAGAGGGGCGAGGCCCATTAGGGGAGCAAATAATATATAGGGAGAAATGTTTGAAATCCTTCTTCTTTTTGTATGAATGGAGAATTTTTAACTTAATTTGTTGTTAAGCATCCTGACGGTGCCGCCCACCCTCTCTCTCTCTCCCTCTTTTCATCGGAGGAGAAGGGCGCATAGGAGTGATGCTTAAAAATAGAAATTTAGCTAAATCTAAGTCCAAATTTCCAACGGGGTGGGGTGTACAAAGTGGGGGGAAATTTAGGAAAATGATGAAAATACATGATTTTTATAGAAAATTCTCAGGGTGGGGTTCATGAAACCCAAAAACCCCACTGGATCCGCCACTGATTAATTCAAGCTTTATCAGCATTTTCTCTGCCCGTTAAATGTCAACCATGTCGCTTGACCACCGGAAGCAGACCCAATCAACTTTACATTATTTCCCACTTCAAATAATAAAAATACGCAAACGTGTCAGCTCCCTATATAAACTACAGCCATATTTACCCCTAGTGGGTGTTGACGGCCTGAATGTAATGTTTATAGTTAAGATAAAGCACCTAATTAACGTTGATCTCAGGTTACCTGAATCTGATGAAAGTTTTTAGAATATTGATTAGTTATACATTTGGAGTCTTTCCCAAGCCCTTGGGATGTCCAGAGAAACCACCGGTTGTACAATTAGATAAAATTCCAATCGTAAGAAGTGAACATTGCAAAATACACTCATCTATTTTATTTGTAGGTACGTAAAAATAGAAAATATAATGATTTCACGATGAATACCATATATATTCCACAATCACAGTATCTTAATATACTAATATTTTCAATTATGCTGGATATTTATAGTAATTTTGTACCGAAACGTACTGAAACAAATTGTAAGTAATCATATCAGTTTAAGTATTGATTCAATCTTACATTAAACCGGATATTTCTTCACAATTATTCGAATATGCAACTAATTTTTGAAATATAGGCAATTGTTTNAACTAAATACAGTAGAATCTCCTCTAGCGTTTGCCTCCAGGAGGCAGCTATATCGTATACTTTTATTGATGTATATTCTTACCGACGCAGATATTTCTACTGGTGTCCCTTACACTGTATTGACTGCAAGAGGTGGAATCTGGAAAAAAAACAATTTAAAAATAAACTAGAAAATCTG
>NW_018404837.1:1586-1724 GCF_002113885.1 Mizuhopecten yessoensis | reverse complement strand
CCAAATGATATACAGGTCCGTGTACATGGTGTGTGTCACATCAAGGAAAAGTTATATCTACCAGATGATATATAGGTAAGTGTTCATGGTTTGTGTCATATCAACAGAAAGTTATATCTACCAAATAATATACAGGTT
>NW_018404837.1:0-139 GCF_002113885.1 Mizuhopecten yessoensis | reverse complement strand
AGTGTTCATGGTGTGTATCACATCAACAGAAAGACATATCTACCAGATACTATATAGGTCAGTGTACATGGTGTGGATCATATTAAAGGAAAGAAATATCTAACAGATAATATACAGGTCATTGTTCATGGTGTGTGTC
>NW_018404836.1:4218-4466 GCF_002113885.1 Mizuhopecten yessoensis | reverse complement strand
ACAAACTTTACATAGCTTAATATGTAACTATTACATATAAACAACATTTACATAGCTTAATATGTAACTATTACATATAAACAAACTGTACATAGCTTAATATGTAACTATTACATATAAACAACCTTTATATAGCTTAATATGTAACTATTACATATACACAAACTTTACATAGCTTAATATGTATCTATTACATATAAACAACCTTTATATAGCTTAATATGTAACTATTACATATACACAAAATG
>NW_018404836.1:0-139 GCF_002113885.1 Mizuhopecten yessoensis | reverse complement strand
ATATAAACAAACTTTACATAGCTTAATATGTAACTATTACATATACACAATCTTTATATAGCTTAATATGTAACTATTACATATACACAACATTTATACAGCTTAATATGTAACTATTACATATAAACAAACTTTACAT
>NW_018404835.1:3693-4182 GCF_002113885.1 Mizuhopecten yessoensis | reverse complement strand
GGATGACAATTTACCGAAAGTTGATCTAAACCCCTATAACATGTAAAATTACTCTGAACACTTTAGTGCAGGTCTAAATATAGCTGTAACAAATCATCAGGTCCCTGTGGTGTTTTCAAATGTCAAATAAGAACACGATGTTGTTGGAGGTTTTTTTAAAGTAAAGAAGCATGATGACATATTTTGCATTGTTGTTTATTATCGGTTGGCTGTCAGTATAACGTTAGGTCGTTCTACCCCGGAAAAGACTATTTTTAGATTGCATCTATCTCGTTCGTTAGTTTTTCACCTTAGAAGGACAAAAAACGATAAAAAAAAATCACACATGGAAAGACGCAAAAATGTAAGCTTATTAGTGACCCCAAATTCTCGCACTTTAGGAGACTTAAGAAAAGTTTATTCTCGTTGTTTTGTCTTGTCCCCGAAAAGATGAGATTTCTAATCCATAATTCTCGTTTTGTCGTCTTTTCGCCCCGGAAAATGAGATTT
>NW_018404835.1:0-139 GCF_002113885.1 Mizuhopecten yessoensis | reverse complement strand
AGTTCGAAATATACCATTGCATTACATGTGGATTTTTTTAACTTTATCACCACCAGTGACCTTAGCTAAGATTCCGGGGTACTTTGATTATTGAGGATGACAATTTACCGAAAGTTGATCTAAACCCCTATAACATGTA
>NW_018404834.1:6207-6381 GCF_002113885.1 Mizuhopecten yessoensis | reverse complement strand
ACACATGCACACAACACACACACAACACACGTCCACTCAACACGTCAACACAACACACGTCAAATCAACACATGTCCACACAACACACATCCACTCAACACACGTCCACACAACACACGTCAACACACGTCCATACAACACACGTCCACACAACACATGTCCACACAACACACA
>NW_018404834.1:1596-1944 GCF_002113885.1 Mizuhopecten yessoensis | reverse complement strand
ATCCACTCAACACACGTCCACACAACACACGTCCACACAACACACATCCACACAACACACGTCCACTCAACACACGTCCACGCAACACACGTCAACTCAACACACGTCCACTCAACACACATCCACACAACACACGTCCACACAACACACGTCAACACATGTCCACTCAACACACATGCACACAACACACACACAACACATGTCCACTCAACACACGTCCACTCAACACACACACACAACACACACACAACACACATCCACTCAACACGTCCACTCAACACACGTCCACACAACACACGTCCACTCAACACACACACAACACACGTCCACTCAACACACGTCCACTCA
>NW_018404834.1:0-139 GCF_002113885.1 Mizuhopecten yessoensis | reverse complement strand
GTCCACTCAACACACATCCACACAACACACATCCACTCAACACACACACACAACACACATCCACACAACACACGTCCACTCAACACATGTCCACACAACACATATCCACTCAACACACGTCCACACAACACACGTCCAC